>NC_133620.1:15683943-15756443 GCF_048593235.1 Sminthopsis crassicaudata | reverse complement strand
CACGCACTCATGGACCTGTACATATGCATGTACACAGTCTGTAACACATGCAAACACATGCACACAAAATGCACATGTACATATGTGCATGTGTACATATGCTAATATATGTGATCCCCACATGGGTACATACACTTATGGACACATATGGGAGTTTTTATGACTTTGAAAGTGTTTTTTTTTTTAATAAGTCTCTCAACCACTATCTCTATCCAGCCACATCCATTCATCTACTTATCTATAGATATAAACTATATATTATTAATATGAACTCTAGATATAAACTGAGATATATGCATATACAATTATAGATAGATGATATAGTTATAGGAAGACAAAGTTATAGCTTTATAGATGTAAATATAGATATAAAGCTATTATGTATGTGTATATATGTACATATATTTTACATATATTAATATGTATACACATATATGTGGATGACTAAAAAAGGACTGAAACACTAAGGATTCTCATATATAGGTCTGCATGAAAACTTTAGGAATATTGTGTGTATGTGCACACAAAAGTATGTACGCACACAGTTATGCATATGAATATAAATTCACATAACTAGATAAATGATAGATATATGTAGATGGATGGATAGATGGATAGACAGATAGACATCAGACAGACAGTTAGATGGATAGATAGATAGATAGATAGATAGATAGATAGATAGATAGATGGAGGTACATAAATAGATATATGTATAGGTAAGTAATGAGTACAATCAGGACATGTCCTAATTGGCTGTGGCTAGAGTGTACATTCTGAACTGGATCTCTTCCAGTGACACTTATAGTGCCTTTGGATATAGGCTCCCTCTGGATATATCTATATCTATATCTATGGCTCCTCTGGATATATCTATATCTATATCTATATCTATATCTATATCTATATCTATATCTATATCTATAATCTATATATAGATTATAGATATAGATATAGATATAGATATATATGCATATATATCTATATGTATATATATATATATATATATATATATTTTTTTTTTTTCCCCCTTCACCCTTTCAGAAGGTCTAGATGAGCTGACTCAGTGCTAAAAGACTTGCTTCTTGGCAAGACTTGGCACTCCCCTGGCCCCCATGATGGAAAAGCTGGATGTGGAGGGAACTGCAACCATACTTGGTCAAAAAAAGTATTGACCATGGAGCCAAGAAGAGTCCCAGAATGTCAAGCAGGGAACTCTTCCTCTCTGTAGGACTTGTTCCATCTCTCGTCTCCTTTAATCTCATAGCCCAGTCTGGGACTACTGCTTATATTGGCAGCAAATGCATGTGTTCCTGAGGGCACCTAATCCAAGGCCTCAGGCCCCTAGCTGCTCCTTTTCTTTTGTATTTCTTACCCTCAACTTAGGACTCTCCATATGTCTTCTTGGAGTTCAAGGATTCCTAAATAATTGCTCCTCTAGGACTGGACCTGGTCCATGCAAATGGATTCTAAAGTAGGACCTCTTGAAAGGGGGAAAGAGTTCATTTTCTAGCCTCACCACAGTGAGCTGTGGTTTTGTGTATTAGTGGAGATCCATATCTCAGACCTGTAACTGTATGCCATACATGGACAATAGACATTCTCCGTGCATTGTATGCATCCTATGTGGATGGGTAGGACACATTCTCTGTGTCTGGACTAGCCTTGCTCTTGTTGTAACAAGTACAAGCATCTACTAAAAGGGAACATCTGAAAGACCTCATAGTCTCTAGGGAATCCACCAATGTAGAGTCTTCTCTGAGTCTTCTCTGTGAAAGAGGCAGACACCTGGGATGAGTATGTATCTTCTTATTTTGTCCTTCCTTAAATGTGCAGTCTTCTGATCAAATTCAAAGGTGAATATTGATTCCAAAGAAACCTGAAATCTACTAGGGAAAGAAGGGGGTCTGCTTTATATACTGTGAAATAATCCTAAGATGAATGAATGAAAACAAATGAAAACTCATGTGTTAAATGCTTGCTATGAACAAAGAATTGTGCTAAGAAATGGAGATACAAGTAATGAGACCATAGCTGCTCTTACTAATAAGGGGAGGTAGGAAATAAAAGAAATAAAGATGGAAAAGTTGACAAGCTGCCACAGCAGTGGGGATGACAAAGTCCAAAGATCCTTAGAATGTATCCGGTGTTAAGATAGCAGTGGGAAGCTATGGTTAATACCTGGAGGGCTTTAGGAAGCAGTGAAATGGCAGAGGGTAAGGTTTGGGAGTCTTCTATATGATCAGAAGGAATAGAGCTTTTGGTTTCCATCTTGTCTAAGCCCTGTGAACAGATATTTATTTATCTCAGGTGAAGGAGGACACATTATGTGGAAGGTTTACTCTTGATGGTATGGTTTGCTGTGGCTGCCCTACATTCTTGGGTGGAAGCTGGGATGACCTGAAGCTAGGAGAATGATAATGGGAAAATTCAAAGAACGTTTGAGTAAAAGTTCAGTTAAAAAAGCAGCTTTAAATAATTAATGTGCAACAAGAAAATGGGATTTACACACATATATTGTATCTAGGTTATATTGTAACACATGTAAAATGTATGGGATTACCTGTCATCGGGGGGAGGGAGTGGAGAGAAGGAGGGGATAATTTGGAAAAATGAATAAAAAAAAGCAGCTTTATAGAGGCTATGCTTGACTTGTTGATAATTCTGTCTTTCATAAAGGGAAAGAACCAGTATAGAGAGTCAATAAGGAATTATGGGAAATATTCTGTTCATTTCTATGACTTTCAGTTTCTTCATATATACAGAAAAAATGAAAATTAAAGGTTTGAATAGATGAGTTCTTAAGATTTAAGTGTTACCACATATATTTTATCTAGGATATACAGTAACACATTTAACATGTATGGGATTGCCTGCCATATAGGGGAGGGAGTAGAGGGAGGGAGGGGAAAATTTGGAAAAGTGAATACAAGGGATAATGTTGTGAAAAAAATTACCCATGCATGTGTACTGTCAAAAAAATTATAATTATAAAATTAATTTGAAAATAAAAGAATCTCCATCACAGATCATAGAGTGAATGAGAAACCTTGAAAAAAAAAGATTTAAGTGTAACCTATGATCTTAAAATTATTCTGAGTCTTAATCTTACAAAGAATAAGAAACGCATGGTTTCATGGAAATTATGGGTACTTGGAGCATAACTCTAGTTTAGATCAGGTATTTGTGATTGAGGACATTACAATGAAAAATAGCTTGATTGTCAAGTGGATTTTAGGAGAAATGTCAAAGTTTTCAGAAATTGGAAAAATGGGGGAATCCAGCCCAAGAGGAATAGGAAGCCTTTAAGAATTGATTTCTAGGCAGGATTCTGAGAAGATGGTGGAGTAGGTTGGTAAATTTCAAGCTCTCTCAATTCCCCCACACACACATAAAATAATTTTGTGCCTCAGGAAGAACATGGACTTGTGAAAAATCAAGAAGATTTGGGGTAGAACAGTGGTCCTCCTAACATAGCCCAAGAAGATCTGAGGAAAGATCTTGGGCTGGGATTAATCTATCTGAAATGCAGAGATCATCTGGGCTGGCTCCACAAAAACACCAAGTGGGGAGCTCTGAGTGTGGCTGTGGCCTCAAGGGGAACCACAGAGACTTTCACCTCCTGGATTGTTTGTGGAGTTGGGGTTTCAATCTGGGAAAATTTAGTGAACCTTGCCAGATTTGCCAGACCTAGCTGTGCTGCTGAGATGAGATCCTGGGTGAGAAGGAACTAGCACCCAGTGAGTGCAGAGGAAGTGGGGCAGGGGTACTATTGGTTATGGGCATTTGAAGGAGAGTAGAGCTCTTGATTTGGGGTTCCTGGTCAGAGTGGAGAGATGAAGAGAAACTTGTCACCATCCCTCACCTGATGATTAAAGGTGCTTACACTAATACCTCTTATTTAAAAAATGAATCAGCAAATAAGAACTCCAGCACTAAAACGTAGTATGGGAAGAGGAAAGATCAAGGTTCATCTTCAGAGGAGGACACTTCAGTTAAAAAAAAAAAGTTTCTACCCAAAAGAGTAACATGAAATGGCCCCCTGCCCAGAGAGAATTTATAGAACTCAAAAAAGAATTTAAAAATCAAATGAGAGACAATAAGGGAAAACTACATAAAATAAATAAATAAAAAGCATCCAAGAAAAATAAGAAGCTTATGAAAAAGTTCACCAACTAGAAAAGGAGATACAGTCTCAAAGATGACAATAATTATTTGAAAATTAGAATTGGACAAGGGGAAGCCAGCGAAGCTATGAGAGAACAAGAAATAACAAAACAGATGATAAAGAATGAAAAACTAGAATAGAAAAACACCAGATCTGGAAACAGATCAACAAGAGAAAAGATAATAATAATTGCAATGCCAGAAAGTTGTGACCAAAAAAAGAACCTTGACAGAATAATGCATGAAATAATCCAAGAAAATTGTCCTGGAGAGATAGAACATGAGAGGAAAGTAGAAATAGAAAAAAAAAATCTATCAATCACCACCTCAAAGTGATTCTTTGTGGAAAACACACAGGAATATTATTGCCAAATTTTGAAACCCCCAGATCAAAGAGAAATTGCAAGAAACAACAAATAAACAATTCAAATACACTGGAGCTATGATTAGAATTGTACAACATTTATAAGCAGCTACAATAAAAGACTTCAGGCCTTGGAATCATATCTACTTAGAATCAAAAGAATTAAGTCTGTGGCAAAAAGGTCATATGCAACAAAATTATCTATAATTTTTAATGGGAAAATGGACTTGCAGATTTTCAGGACTTTCAGAACAAACTTGAACTTCACAGAAAATTTAACATATTAAGAGTCAATATGAAAGATCTGGTAATTTGGTGTTACATATTTTGAATCCTCCCTTATATTCTTCCGGGGAATATTCTCTTTTGTTTTCCTTTGTTTTGTTTTGTCTTTTTTTTCTGTTTTTCTTTTTTTCTTACTGTTTTTTCAAATAAAATATATTTTTTAAAAAGAATGGAATTCTAATCAGTCATTCAATGAAAAAATAATCATTCATATAATGACTACTATGTGCTAGGGATTGTGTTAGATGTTGCAAATACAAATTCAAAACTGAAATAATCCTTGACCTTAAAGAGCTTATGTTTTATCAGGGGAAATAATACACATAAAATATTTATGCACATTATGTAAAATAAATAGATTTTGGGTTTTTTTTTTTAGGTGGGGATGGGGTATGTAGAAAAGAGACACAAAGAAAAACAATTCTGATGAAGAAAAAAAGAAGGTTGCATAAAGAGAATAACGTGGGGTTGTACAATCAATTTAGATTTTAAAGAAATTAAGTTAAAAAAGATGAGATTTTATTCTTTATTTTAAAAAATGTTACATATGGAGAGAATCAAGGGATAGGACCACTGCTGAAAGGAATGGGAAAATGCTAACTGATGGCAGAGAAAAGACTGAGGTAATTCATTTCTATTTTGATCCTATCATCTCTGCTAAGGAAAAGGATCTTTACATTTGGAAAAAAAGCAGACAAGAATGACTAATAGGGGATCGAAGATAAGTGAGAACACAGCAATATAATTGCCCTAGATAAAATGTCACCTGGTCCAGGTGAACTACATCCTCAAGGATTCAGAGAAATGGGAGGCAGAGGGTGATTGCTGAGTCAATGTCAAGCACCATTGAAAAACCATGGAGAGTAGAAGAGGTCCTGGAAGGATTGGATAAAGAAAAAAATGTCTCAATTTAAAAAGAAAAAAAATAAATTTTATAACAAAAAATAAACATAGGCAATAAAGTTTACTTCTTTTCTAGATGGAATTCAAGAACATATTATAACAGGGATAGTTAGTGAATATCTAGAAAAAAAGTAGTGATCCCAAGGAGGCAGAATGGCTTCAACAAATACAAATCATGCAAGACTTTATCTTCTGTACCAACAAAGTTCTTGCCAAATAAATCAGAGGAATGCTAGAGCTATATTTGAATTATATTTTATCAAGGCATTAAATAAAATCTTTCAAACATTAAAACTTCATTTTGCTAATAACAGAAATAAATGAACTTGAAACTAGCTTAATGAATGGATTCAAAGATAGTCATTAATGATTCAATGTTACTTTTGAAATCCTTCTCTAGTGAAGTCTTTCAGGGATGTGCAGATAACACTATTGTGAAAGGTACTATTTATACACTGGAGTCAGAATCCAAAAAGATTTCATCACCCAACACAGGGTCTGTTACATAATAATCACTTAACATGTGTTGGATTGGATTAGATTCTGAGAGTCTAGAACACTGGGTTGAACATAGTAAGATGAAATTTAAATAGAAGAAATGCAATGTTTTATAAAAAAGTCAATGCAAGATGAGAATATATGGATAGCCAAAGGTATTTTGAAAAAGATCTCAGTGTTTTAAATGGAAATTCGAATTCAATATGAATCATCAGAATTATGTGACAGACAAAAAGTTAATTCCATCTTGAACCACATTAAATTAAAAAATCCTTAGCTTCCAAGAATGAGGAGGTGCTGGTCTCACTGGAATCTGACCTAGTAAGACAGCACTTAGGGGGTTTTGAGTTACAAGAAACAAAATTTAAGAAAGATAACAATAAGCTAAAAAAGTATCCAGAAGAGAACAACCAGGATGATGAAGGGTCTTGAGTTCATGTCACATAAAGATTAATTGATGGGACTGGATAGACTTTACCTCGAGAAGAGAAAAGTAGGGGTAGGTAAGAATTGGGGTGATACTTGTATATTACTTTCAAGTCAAGACATCACCCTTCTTATATCATTGGTCCTCTTTGAGAATAAAAGGCATGAGAAATGATTTCATTCACTACTTATTAAAAAAAAAACACAACTTAGAAATATCTCTGAGGCATCAATAACATTGTCTAACATGACAGAAAAGGGAAAGAATAAATGCTGGAGGGAATGTGGGAAAATAGTCCACTAATGTACTGTTGGCCATGTTATGCTTAAATTTCCCTGCTCTGTGTTTCTAAGAGAACCAGAAATGTGTTCTGATACAAATTTCCACAGTTATTGAATCAAACAATCATAGACATAATTCAAGGAAACCTTTGCTATTAAATACTGCAAACTGCCACCTAATTTTGCCATTATTTCTAAAATGTCTATGATAGATATCTAGACTTTGATTTTTCTAATAGAAGAAGTTCAACATGTTACAAAAAAATGGAATGAAGAGCAAACAACAACATGAGGAGGAGATATCAGACTTATTCTCTGGTATGGAGAAAATTGGGAGAAATGAATGGAAGGTACAAAAAAGAAAATGTAGTCTAAGCAAGAGTTGGGAATACTTTTTGTTTTGTTTAGTTTTGTTCATTCATTTGTTTATTTTTGTTTTTGTTTTTGTTTTTGTTTTTTTGAGGAGAATAACTTCCAAACAATTATAATTGTTTTAATTGAAATTAGCTATCTTGAGAGATGATTAGATTCCCTTTTCCTGGAAGTCTTTAAGTAAAATTCAAATAACTACGTGTCATAGAGATTATGATCAAGATTTCTTTCAGTTAAATTAGATAGCTCTCAATTTCTGATTCTGTGCTTCCAATAAGGTGGTTATGAATAGAGAAGAGGGTACAGATGGAAGAAGTGTTATGAAGGACTTGGCAATTGGATGGCTATCGAGGATAGACAAAAAGAAAAAGATGACTCGATTTAAAAAATGGATGTTGGAAGGATGCCATAAAGAGCAATAAAGAAGAAATGCTAAATAAAATGCTCTTTGCTAAAAAATTGTTCATCTATTCCCTAGACACTGAACATTTCTGCTTTCCTGCTACCTTAGCTTTGTCCAATCACATATTTCCCTTTTCCATTCTTAGAAACTTGACTTTTTATGAAACTTTCCCAGATAGATTAACATTTCCTAATATTAGGGAGTTGGTGGTATAGTGAACTGAGTGTTGACCCAGAGACTGGAAAGACTGAGTTCTCTATTTGCTCCAGTTTCCTAAATTTTAAAATGGAAATAATAATACCTGTTATGTAACATTGCTTTGAGGATCATATGGAATAACTAATTTAATTATTTTGTAAATTATAAAAATTAATTTGTAAAAAAAAAATTGGGACAGTACCTGGAACATGTAGCTATTATATAAATGCCTGTTGATTGGAGAAGGTTTTACACCCTTCTAAGACTGTATTCCTCTATAGAATTATAATCTACATATCTTTTATTTTCTCTGACATGATTGAAAGCTCTTCTAAAATATAGGCTACAATATAAGGTATTTTCAGTTATATTGTCCTATATAATAAAGGTCTAATTTAAAGTAGCTATTCCCAAGTTTCCCATCTATTTAAAAAGAGAATAATGATAATATCTGCTTCTCAATTGTGAAGATCAAATAACAATACTTGTAAAATATTCTGCAAATTGTAAAGTATTAAACAAATGTTAGGTATTATTGTTATTGTTATTATTGAGCTTTTTCTGATCTTATTAAACTCTGTCTACATTGTTTTATTTTGATTCTGTGCTGTGATTTCATCCCTCTCCTCACTCACCTTTTCTTGCCCTCCTTCTTTTACCTATCCTTCTCTTCCCTTAAAAATCACTTAATTCTATGTATATTATAATTTCTAATGTACAGGAATAGTGTGAAAATTCAAAGACCAGTGGGTCTTTGAGGTTATCAAAATGGATGCTTCTTCCAGTGGTGCTGACAATGAGACATCTACTCTTTCTCTTTCGTGGTTCTTGTTTGTGTTCTCTTGTCAGTTGATACAGTGCATTTATCCAAAATTCTGGGGTTTGGGGCTTCCTTATGTTTCAAGATATTATATGGATACCAGTGGATAATCATCCATCCCTCCTTCTAAAGGAATAAATAAGAACAAACAAAAATTTTTTGGTTTTTGTTACTTATATTTCTTTCCTTCCTTCCCTCTTTCCTTCCCTCTTTTTTCCTTCCTTCCTTCCTTCCTTCTTTCATTCTTTCCTTCCTTCCTTCCTTCCTTCCTTCCTTCCTTCCTTCCTTCCTTCCTTCCTTCCTTCCTTCCTTCCTTCCTTCCTTCCTTCCTTCCTTCCTTCCTTCCTTCCTTCCTTCCTTCCTTCCTTCCTTCCTTCCTTCCTTCTTTCCTTCCTTTCTTCATCTATCTATTCATCTAATTTTTATTTTCTTTTTTGACAATTTATGTGTATATTGTTTCTTTTAGCAAAACATTCATTCCTTTTGTTAACTCCTGTTTCATTTTTGCCTTTATATTTCCAGTGCCTGGCACATAGTTGGCACTTAATATACATTATGGATTTTGCATAGAATAGAATTGAACTGAATTTATAGAAGGAAATCCTGATCATGCCCAAAGTAAACCATGGACATTCCTATCACTAAGTCAAAAGTTTCTAGAAGTCAAAACTCTTGTAGTGGCTGCAAAACCACTTTCCATGTTCAGTTGGTTAATCTGGGAACTCATCCAGCTACTGGAAGGTGATATTGATTTTGACTCTTGGTGGTTTGGCCCCCAAACCAGGGCCTGGAGAAAAATCCTGAGACTCTTTGATATGGTCTCTCAGGATATGGTCCAATTTCTTTGTGATTTTGGCTCTTCATCCAAATAATTTTTCTCTTCCAACTTACATGTTTTACTTCTAGCCTTATTTCATAAAGTCACTTCATTAAGAAAAGGAACAAGGAGTTTGTACTTCCACATTTATAGAGAATTCTGCATTGTTTTCTGACCTGTGGTTTAGTAGAACTGTATAAGTTTTTAGATCATGTCATGGTAGGAAATGAGATCTTGCTTAAAAGTGATGACAAAATGATCAGGTCTGAGCATTTAAGAGACCATGGTAGAAAATGAATTTCCTGAAGGAAGAAAAGTGCTATCCTCTTAAATCAACTTTGATTTTCTCAATAAGTGTCTGACTCAGGTAATTGCATGTTTTAATTTCAACCTGGATCAGATATCACAATTATCACTGTAATTAACAACATCAGCAGCACCACTACTACCTCCATCACCACCATCATCATCATCTCCATCATCATCATTGCCATAATTATCATTGCTAACATCATCACATCACCATCATAAGATCTTGGGCAACCTTAGAGCTATGGTTTCTGTGAATGAAAGAAAAAGGAGAAGAGACTAAGGAAAGAATAAATATTTATATAGTACTACTATATGCCAGGTAGTGTGCTAAGCACTTTTAAAAATGCAATCTCATTTTATCCTTACAACAACTCTGCAAGGTAGGTGCTGTGATTATCTCTATTTTAAAGCTGGGAAACTGAGATTGATTGAGGATAAGTGTCTTTAACAGAGTTGCATACCTAATAAGTATCCAAAGAAATGATAATCCCACTAAATTCTCCCCTATTTAGATAACATTTGGAATATTGTGTTCCCTTCTGAGGACCACTGTTTAGGAGGGATATTGATAAATTGGAAGGACTACAGAAGTTGGAAAAAAACTGTGGAAGGACCAGGTGATCATGTTCTGGGAGGATTGATTCAAATAGGACTGGTTTTATTCAAAAGAAGAAAAGATGCAAGGAGGAAAGGTGTTTTCAGGTATTCAAAAATCTTGAAAAGGAGGAATTACTCTGATTTTGTTTGACCTTGATGAAAGAATTGGAGGCAATGGGTAGAAGTTGCAAGAGGAAAATTTAAATTTGATATCAGAAATAAAAAGGCAATCAGGAAAAACCCCTTCAGAATGATAACTCTTTGTAGGATGAGTAGGATAACCAAATTTCATTTGATTGCCATTTCTATCTGTCACAATTATTCTCTTCCCTCTTTACTCTCCCCACACCCCCACTAGAATATAAGCTCAGTGAGGTCATGCAAAGCTTTCATTTTTATCTTTTTATTCCTAGCATCAGCACAGTGTCTGACAAATAGGTGTCACTTATTAAATGCTTTCTGGATTAAACTTTTGTGATTTGGCAAAGGTCACATAATGAGTGGAATCTGAACCCTGCCTTCATGTTCTATGAGTTCTGTGTGAATGTTGTGCTCCTAGGGGTTAGCAGACGAGTTTAATCAAAGAAAAAACATGTTTTCTTCTCTCCCAGACCTTAGTTCAGGTCCATCAGAACCTATAGAACTGTTGTCTGGCATACAAATCTCTCATTGCATGATGGGATTTTGGTCCAACTTAGAAGACAAAGGCCTCTCTCCCATTCCAGACACAGAGTTGATGAAATCGGAAAGGGAAAGTTCTTAGAGAAGTTAGAGAAGAACAGTCCATAAAGGTGTAGAGGGAAAGCTCTAGGATCTCCCTGAAACTGAGAAGAGGCTGGAAGAAATTTAAATAGCATTTTCTCCTGTACAAGGTCCCCACACCAGCTTTTGTTTCTTCCCACATGCTTTTTATTCTACACCCACCTAACAATCTATCCCTTGTTTTTCCTGGCTTTCTCTCCCATTTGGAGGCTGGTTTTTTATACTCTGTCCAGAGTATAAATTTCTCTGATCTTTATATGGCAAATGTAAGCCACTGTCTCTTCAGAGCCTATAATGACTTTTCTCCTTCGCACTATTTCCCAGGCCACCTCAGAGACAGAGGGAAATGAGGCCAGATGACAAATCCATCTACCCACTAGAGTCCCACCACCTATCATGTGTTCTTGTCTCAGCCCAGATTTCTTTTTATGCAGAAAGTCTCCTGAGGGAGGGATTCAATGGACTGCATAGAATACTGGATCAGGGTGCATATAATTTTATTTCTATTAGTACATCCCATTTCTAAAACACATTTAACATTTAAACCTATATTTATTTATTTATTTTAAACATTATTTTCTTTTTAAATTTTGAATTCCAGATTTTCTTTGTCCTCTTCCCCAATTTTTCCCCACCCACAGAGAAGACAAACATATGAATTCATGCAAAACATATTTCCATATTGGCCACATCACAAAAAAAAGCCAGAAAAATATACTTCAATTTGTACTTAAAGCTCATCAGTTCTCTCTTCAGAGAGGAATAGTAATTTTTAAAAACCATTAATCCTCTGAAATTGCCTTGCTTCACTTTATTGTTCAGAGAAGCCAAGTCCTTTGACAATTGATCATCATTACAACATTGTTATTATTGTGCATAATGATCTCCCAGTTCTTCTCACTTCATTTTGTATCAGTTGATATAGGTCTTGCTATGTATGACTGGTTTTTGTTGTTTATTGTTTGTTTGTTTGTTTGTTTTCTGAAACTATTCTCCTCATCATTTCCCAGAATACAATAGTACTCCAGTACAATCACATGCCACAATTTGTTCATTCATTCCCCAATTGATGAGTACCCCTTCAATTTCCAAATTTTTCCCACCACAAAAAGAGCTACTATAAATATATTTTCTACATAAACGGTCTTTGTCTTTTTCTTTGATCTCTTTGGGGTATGGGTATATTAGTGGTTTTATTGGATCCCAAGAGTGTGCAGTCTTATGGCTTTGGGGGAACAGTTCCAGATTGTTCTGCAGAATAGAAGAACCAGTTCACTACTCCAACCAATCCCTCATGTACCTCATTTCCTATATCCTTCCCTCCCCAGCATTAGTCATTTGTGACAGTTGTTTTAATTTGCTTTTCTCTAATTAAAAGTGATTTAGGACATTTTCACATTACTATAAATAACTTTCATTTTTTATGAAAACTGCCTGTTTCTATCTTTTGACCATTTATCAGTTTGAAAATGCTTTAATTTTTATAAATTTGACTCAATTCCTTATATATTTGAGAAATGAGGTTTTTATCAGAGTAACTTGATACAAAAATGTGTATATGTTATTTCATGTCTATACTGCCTTTTTGCAAAATAGTTTTCCTGATTATCTCTTTTAATTGGATCTATCTTTGCTTTTGTTTCTTTCTAGACCATAACCATTACCCTTGCGTTTTTACTTTGGCTGAAGAATAAAAGATTTTGCTCCATTTCTTTATTTTAACTCTTTTTATTTCAAATATATCTCTGGTATACGTTTACTATTGGATTCTGGTTTCTAATCTGTTCTATTATCCACTTCCAGTTTATGTCTGATCTCATTTCATTCACATTTACAATTATGATTAGTAATTGTATATTTCCCTCTATTTTATTTTCTTTTGTTTATCCTTCTTCCTTTCTTTTTTATTCTATCCCTTCTCAAAAGTCTGTTCTGTTTCTGACCATTGTCTCCCTTGATTTACCCTCCCTTTTATCAACACTCTCATCTCATCCCCACTCCTCCTATTTCCCTATTGATAAGATAGATTTCTATACTTAATTAAGTGTATGTGCACATGTATATATATATATATATACACATATATTTATGTATATACGTGCATTTGTGTATATAATTTATGCATATATATGTGTGTATATATGAACTATATACATACATACTTAATTTTCTCTTTGAGTCAATTCTGATGAGAGTGAGGTTCAAGCATTTCCTGCCACCACCAACCCCATTTCCATACATAATTGATTCCTACTTGTGCTCTTTGTCTATGTAGACTCCTTCTAATTGCCATAATAATTATAAAGTTCTTAAAAGTTACATGAATCATTTTTTATTATGAGAATGTAAAGAGTTTAACCATACTGAATCCTTTATGATTTGTCTTTCCTGTTACTTTTTCATGTTTATCTTGAGTCTTGTATTTGAATGCAGAATTCTGTATCCATCTCTAGTTTTTCATTGATTGCTTGGAAGTCCTTTATTTCACTAATATCTATTTTCCCCATAAAGTATTATGCTCAGTTTGATGGCTAGATTATTCTTGGTTGTAATTCTAGTTCCTTTGCATTCCAGAATATCATGTTCCAAGCTTTCTGATTCTTTAATGTAGAAGTTGTGAAATCTTGTTTCATCCTGACTGTAATTTCTTGATATTGGAATGGTTTATTTCTGAGTATTTGCAGTGTTTTGTTTTTGATCTGGGAGCTCTGGAATTTGGCTATAATATTCTCTGGATATCAGAGCAGTTCTATATCATAATTTCTTGAAAAATAATATCTAGATTCTTTTTCAGCCTTGGTTTTCAGGTAAATCAATAATTTTTAAATTATCCATTTCTGATCTGGAGACTAGGTCATCATTTTTTTCCAATAATATATTTCATATTTAATTTTAATTTTCTTTTATGTTTTTTTGAAACCTCATGGATTCATTAGTTTCCATTTACTCAATTCTAATGCTTAAGTGAGCTTTTGTACATTTTTTTCTATTTGAACTATTTAGTCTTTTAAGGATTTCTTTTCTTCAGTGAATTTATGTGCTCTTTTTAGTCATTAGGCCAATTCACATCTTTAGGGTGTTGTTTTCTGCAGTATTTGTGTGGGGGGATTATGCATATGGATGCGTGTGTGCTTCAATTCTGTGCCCATGCTGCAATTACAGAATTCTTCCATGTATCTCCCTTTACTAAGCTGCTAATTCTATCACTTTTATAACTATCTTTAAATCTTCCAGGACTTCTTACTGGTCTTGGGTACAATTAGCAGTTTTCTTTGAAACTTTGCTTGTAGATAATTTCACATCATTGTATTCCTTAACACTACTGCTGCAAAATTTGATTTAACTTGTTATTTTAATATTGTTTAGAGGGGAATATTGGGAGAATTCAGCAGGGTCCCAGTTACAGACTGTAACTCTGTAATCTTAGCTCCAACTCTACATTTAACTTTTTAAAAGGCTTCCTCCTTCCTCTATTCCCTTATGTATTTTCCCCAAGAATCCTGTAATTTTGGAAAAGTAGTTATAATCATTGGTGTGATACCTCATGGTGGGCCACAACTGATTCCTTCTTTTTGAAAGTCTAAAAAACAAAGTGCTCCAAGATGGAAAAACTGTGTATTGGAGTCAGGATGTCCAAGTTCAATTCAATTCAACAGACTTTTCTTAACTGGGTACAATGTGTCAGGCACAATACACAAACTATGTTTTATGTTTTACTTTTTGGTTAGGAAGCCTTTAAAAATGAGGGGTAGAAATAATCAAAATAGGAGCTTGTGACAAACTTACAAATTTCTATGGCAGTATTTAAATCTGAACATCCTTCTTCCTTCCTTCAATTCTGTTCCGATTCATCTATTTACTCATGTTACCCTGGCTCACATAAGACAGTCCTAGCATTTGATGCCAGATATTCTTCCTCCAAATTCCTCAAAGCTCCCCAAAGCTTCTTTAGAAAAAAGCTTGAGTCAGGAAGGAGAACAGGAGTCAGTGGGTGGGGAAGAGGATGCAGGTCGCTGGGAGAGACAAAAGTCATTGTGGATCCAAGGGGATGCTGAGGCAGTAAAACATTGGCTGTATTCTGAAGGTCCAATGGTAACCTCTGCAACATGGTAGTTCATTATTTTGTTGACCTTGGATAATTGCCATCAGAAGGGTTGTCCTTTGAAGATTCCACTGCAGTCAAAAGCCTAATCTTCATTTCATATGACCTATTTTCTGAGTGAAAGGTAGTAAAGCCAGGCTCTTAGGGGTATATAACTCCACTTGGTCTAATATCTTAGTCCAATGGAGACAGAACAGACCAGAAGGTCAGATTTCCTAGAACCCTTAAGAATCACTTAACTACATTCTCATAGCAGACCCCTTTCCTCCAAGCCACTTTTCTCTGTCAGAATTAATTACCGAAACCATTCACTGTACACCATGCATATTTGTATTGTTAAATGCAATCCAACAAATACCTATTAAATATCTACTATTTGGGAGGCACTATGTTAGAAGAAAGAACATAGATCACAATAGGGAAAGGATATGTTCTTGTTAGTCAATTGGTCGATGTCTTAAGAAATAACTCTTTGGATTACTCAGTAAGAGCACAGCTTCTCCTCTACTCCAAAAAGGATGTGATCAAGGGAGGGAATAACCCTAATGAATTCTGAATGAGTTCAGTTATATGATTATTTTAAAATATTAAGAGGGATTCAGAAAAATGAGTTTCTAGAAAAGATTGACAAGGATAATTAGTATCCTGAAAACTTTTTTTTTAAATAGTTGGGTACCGTCAAATAGCATTCACTAAGCTCTTACTATATCCTAAGCACTGGAGATTCAAAGAAAGGCAGAAGCCATTTCTATCCTTGAACAACTGACACTCTAATAGGAAAGGCAATACACAAATAAATAGGTATAGACAAGAAGCATTCAGAATAGATGGAAAGATGAAGAATCTAAGAATGTTTTGTTTGGGGAAAATATTATGGAGAATTCAATAATTATGCTATCAATTAAATATATTTTAAAATTTGCCATATGGAAGAAGGAGTAAATACTCTTGGTTTGGGCTGTTTGTCTCCCCACCCACAAAGTGTTAATGTTAGCATCCACAAAAATCTACAAAATTATCTTTTGTCTATTGTATATATATCTACATCTATATTTATATCCATATATGTCTGTTTATTGCCCCCAGTAAAATGTAAGAATCTTGGAATTTGGGTTTTCAGGGTTTTTCTTGTTTTGTTTTGTTTTGTTTTGTTTTATTCTGAGAGTCTAGCATACTTCCTGGAAAACAGTAAACACTCAGGCAATATTTGTTGACTTATTACTTCCAACAGATACAATTTCCTTTTATAATATTTTTTATTAATTTTATAATTATAATTTTTTTGAAAGTACATATACATGGGTAATTTTTTACAACATTATCCCTCGTTTTTTTTTCCACTTACAGACACAATTTCCAAAGTTACAGAGAGGAAATTTTCAATTCAATATAGGGAAGAATGTACTTTTCCTAAAGCTATAAGTAGAACCTAAGTCTCTCTCTTATATGGATGAAGAAACTTGGACTTTCAGAGAGGTGAAGCTTATGTTCATCTGAACAACAAATGGCAAAGACAGGATCCCAAGCCACCCAAGCCACATCCTCTGGTTTTTAAGTACAGAGAGTTTTATACCACTCCATGCAAAGTTCAGATATTGTTCATCGTAGAAGACATTCATGTATTGAGTGCTAAGTTGAGCGGGATGACCTGGGAGATTCTTTCCCCCTTCAAGACCCTGTGATTCCTTGAGAGGATCTAATTGGTTCTGGATCATCTGCTGATCCAGATCTAATTCTGGAGGTTAAGTGAGGGGTCCCCTCTTAAGGTTATAAGTCCAATACGTCCTGGAGATCATCCATCCCCTACTACTCTGCTGATTAGTTTTGCTGACAAAGAAGAAAAACAGAACTTGTTATGTAAGCCATCCACACCACGTATATGCTTCTCTTCCCCAAATATGCAGACAGTTTATTTAGAAAGCTGCACAGCTCAGCCCAAGCTATATATTATCCTAAGCAGACTTGTTTGCTTATGTCCATGAGCCTGAACTGTGGGGGAGCCATGGGATCTCTCCGTTTTACAGATCATACTTAATGCAGACACAAGCCAGGTATTTGGCACAGGGACATGGAAGCCTCACAGGAATGATCGATTCCTTCCTATTCCCAAACAAATGGGTGTCCAAGGCCCTGGTTTCAGAGGAGGAGGGCTCGTCTGGTGCCTTTCTGTGCAGGCATCTTTGTTCATTTAGGAAAACAAACACTGACCACTGGAGACACATCGCCTCATTTCTCTAAGTCTACAATGACTTTGGGGGCCAGCCTAGCATGAAGAGATGGGAGGGAGAGAGAGAACGGCCGTGTCTGCAAAAGTTAATGTCCTGTACCTTAGCCCAGAACTAATAAAACCATCCCTTTACTGGCATCAGAAAAACTTTCCGTTTTCTGGACACTTTGCTATTTATACTCATTGCGAGAAATTGTCAGCCAAGACCACCTGATTTCAAAATGGATTTCTTGTGTGTTCCTAGTTGAAAAAGAAGATGAAGGAGGAGGGGGAAGGAGGAGAGGGAAAAAATGCCTCAACACATTGAAAAGCACTCAAATTCATTTCTTGATGGGTGAGATTTCCTCAACCCCAGAAGCAGCCAAGGAGTTGGAAGCTAGTTTTGAAAATCACTTTCTTTCAATTCCTTTTTATATTAGTTAGATGATGTGAGACTCATTACATTTTATAACCCACCGAACAAAACCTTACAATTTCGTGCTAATATTAGGCAATGACATAATGCCATTTGTGGAGGTGCTGCGGAAAGCGATTGACTTTTACTGGCTTCTGATGGCAGGGCTGGCCACTTTATATTCTGTTTTATGTAAGCGTTTCCTAAATTTATCGACCTCCATGGATTTCTCAAGTTGCTTAATTATGGAAGGCAGAGGACAGCTCAGTGGCCTGAAACAAGAAGCAGTTCAAGCCTTCTCTGAATAGGTTCATGAAGAAATGAATTTCAACTCAATTAAATAAACAGTATGGAAGCACCTACTGGGTGCCATATATGATGCTAGATGTTGGGGATACAAAAATAAAAATTATGTAGCCTCTGTACTCAAAGAACGTGCATTCTGTTGAGAGAATGACGTGTATATAATTATATATGTTAGATGTATAGAAAATAAGTACAAGGTATATTCTGGAAAAGTGAAGGGTAACAAGTGGGGGAATTGAAAATGACTTTATGAAGGAGGTAAAACCTAATCTGATAAATATATGTAGCAGTTTTCAGCATGCTGGGATCCAAAGGACTTAGGTTCAAACTTCACCTTTGCTATTCCTATTTGCATGACTTGAGACAGATTAAATCTTCTTGGGATACAGTTTTCCATATGTAAAATGTGCAGCAAATATTAGATGGACTCTGAGGTCTCTCCCAGATTCAAATTTATGATCTTATTATCTTTCCATTCTCCAATGGTTTCCAAAATCAAACAGGAATATTTGAGGTTGATACATTTTTTTTTTCTCTCTAGATTGACATACTGGGTACTCTTCTAGGAGATTGACCAGATTTGAATTTAGAAAAACTGGGTTTGGATCTCACCTGAGCCACCGCCTAGTCACATGAACTTAGATATTTGGGCAGAACTAATTTTTTGAGATCCATTTTACTCATCCATAAAATAAAGTGAAAGATTATCTTATGACCGTACATGGTAATTGTGAGAATCAATATTTGGGCTTTTTTAAGTAAATGGGAAGGTATTTTATAAAATAATCACATAAATGACAAGTTATGCAGAAAATGAATACATGAAGGAACTATACAAATTTAAGAAATCATTTAGATATAGAAATGATTATCCTTTTTTTTTTTAATAAGAAGAATTTCCATAAGATGGAAAGTTGAAAGGGACAAAGTTTTCTAGTCAATCCCACTCATTTTACAGTTGAAAAACCTGAGGTCCATAATTGGAAAATTACTTTCCCAAGGTCACATAGATAATAAGTTAACAGCACCAGAATTTGAAATCAGGTCCTCTGACCCACAAAGCAAAACTATTTTCTCTGTTCACCAGAATTGAAGACTTTGGAAAGAATGTTAAGAGTCATGCAGTTCACTGCCATATCTGAGGAAGAAGCCACTGTACAAAATACCTACACATGATCATCTGGCCTTTTTATGAAAAATTTCAATATCGAACAATCTATTGCCTTACTAGGAAACCCACTTAATTTTGGGAAAGCTCTAATGATTAAGAAGTTTTTTGTTTTTTCTTTTAATCAAAGTCCAGTTGGGTTTTGATTTTGTTTGGCTGGTTTTATTTTACAATTTCCATTACTTTTTCCTCTGTAGAACCAAATTATACAATAAAACATACACACACACACACACACACACACACACACACACACACACACACAGAAACGATTACAGAATTTAGAGGCAGAGGTCTTGGGTTCACCCTCCTTCTAGCATGGACTACTGATATGATCTTGGGAAAGACCTTTATCCTCCATGGGTCTAATTTTGTTCATATATTAAATGACCTTTGCATTACCCTCTTGATTTGTAAGGGAGGGAGGGAGAGGAAGGAATATATATTTGTATGTCAAGCATGATCCAATATTTTCCATATTACTCCTTTAAAGTCCCTGTTAAGTCATGAAGTAAGTACTGGTCCCCAAATGCATTATCTGGTCATCTGTAGACACTATAATAAACCAAAGACTTTTAGCTAGAAGGAATTAAAGAGATCACATAATCTAGTCATCATTTTATACAGGTGGTGAAACTGAGGTACAGCTATGTTTTCATACACCAAGCATTTATTAAATGCCTACTGTGTGTCAGGAACTGAGTTAAGCATTAGAAACAAGATAATGAAAGTGAAGGAGTCTTTTTAATTTAATGGGAGAGCTCTCCATGCTGTAAGTATTCTATAAACATAAGAGATTCTATTATTTTTATTATTAGACATATTCCTGGCAGAGAGGGGGTGGGCCCCAGGCCTGACGTGCTCTCTTGAAGTGAATCTGTGTGGGAAAGGTTTATTTATCGACATAATTTCTTTGCTTTCTCTTGGCTCGGATGGGTAATTAAAGACCCTCTAAACCAGCCTGAGGAAATGAGACAAGACAGTAGAGAAAAGTTTTCCAAAAATAGCAAATGGAAACTGAGGGAGCTTTCATTGAAGTTCTTGACCCAAAGCCCAGTGTTGATGACCTAATGGAGTTTCTCCCTCTCTAGGAGAGGCTACACCTTCTGCCTGTGGCTTGAGCGCCTTTCCACCAGTCACTTCAACATTTGTGAAAGGGAAAGAAGCAGAATAGTCCACTAGTCAAAAAGCTAAGCATCTTCCATTATTTTTGTGATAATTCCCAGCTTTGTTCAACTCTTGTTTTCAGGAATCATGACTTCCTTGACACCTTATTTGCTATGACTAATCAATTGGACCAAAACTCAGCATTTCATTGAATCCAACAAATATTTTTAAAGCAAATACTCTGTGTCAGGTATTGGGGTAGGTGAAAAGTGACAGTTTACCGTGGTGGAAGGAGGTTTGACTCTGGAGTTTGACAATCTGGATTTGAATTCTGATTTTTAGGCCTTTGAAAAATAACTTAATGTCTCTGGATCTGTTTCCTCAATTTTAAAAGGAGGATATTAAACTAGCTGGCCTCTGAGATTTTTCAACTTTAAAGACAAGATCCTGAGTCTTTTGAACTAATGCCATTCATTTTAATGATACTGCATTCCCATATGGGGTATTCATAGAATCTTAAAGAAGAGTGAAATAACATTGAAGGGAGAGATTATCAGGATTTTGTAAATGGACTTATTAAACAATAGTTCCCTTTAGGCCCTCTGCAATCCAGTTAATTCATCTTTATGTCTCTTAAATTGTTGTTGTTCAGTCATTTTAGTCCTGTCCAACAAAGTGTGACCTGATTTGGCAAAGGTACTAGAGAGGTTTGCAGTTCCTTTTCTAGCTCATTTTACAGTTGAGGAAATTGAGAGAAACAGATTTAAATGATTTGCCCATTGTCACATAGCTGGTGAGTGTTTGAGGCTGGATTTGAACTCAGATCTTCCTGACTCCAGACCTGGCCCATTACTTAACTATAATAGTCCCATTCCTATATTCTTATGTATACACAAACCTTTTCCTAGTCCTGGGATAAATTCATTGCTTACTTCAACTTTCTGAGCTTCCTTCAAAGTTCATTACATTTCATATATAGATAGGCTCCTATCTATCTATCTATATATATATATAGATAGATAGATAGATAGATATAGATATATAGATAGATAGATAGATAGATAGATATATGTATATATGTATATGTATATACATATACATATATACACATACATATATATACATACATATATACATATATATATATATATTTTTTTTAATTCTTCAGTAATTTTTAAATTGAATTTCTCTTTTTATTTCTTCTTGGTTTTATTGGTATTATCTAAAACATACTGAATTCATTTTATATTCTTCAAGTTTGCTAAAGTTACTATTTCGATTATTTTTAGTTGTCTTTTAGAGTCCTTTAAGTATCTCACTACACCCTATCTAAAGAGTCATGCTTTTGTTCCTTCTTTACCTAGCATTATTCCTTCAATTTCTTTTTGTCTTATTGCTATAGAGACATTTCTGGTATTGTGTAAAATAGAAATTATAACAATGGACAGCTTTGTTTCACCCTTGAATTTATTGGAAAGGATTCTGATGTATTCAGCTGAACCGTGCATATTTGTTACAAGAAAGTCTGTTTTATCTTTTTTTTTTTCCACAATGAGGAGGGGATAGGAGTGAGAGAAAATATTTTTCTGAATTTTTAAAATCAGGAAGTAGAGGAAGGATGCTACAAATTTGAAATAGTGCACATCATTTCAGATGAGGTCAATTAGTTTTATTTAACTTTTCATTAATTATCTCATTTTTCAGTTTTATTTGGTCACAGGAGACCTCTCACAAAGTAGGAGAAATGAATAACTATTTATCCTGGCAAAATAAAATACATCAAAAGAACAAACATGTTCATCTTCAATAATATCTTAGAGGCAGTGTTGCTTCATTGATAATGCTAGTCTTAAGAGTCAGGAAAACTTGAGTACAAATCCTGCTTTTGCTGTGTGACCCCTAATTCTGTCACTGTTCCTGGCCTTATTTGTTATATGACTCAAGATCCCTTAAGATCCCTTAAGATCCCTTAAAGCTCAAAATTGATGATGCTGTACTACAGTGATTACTTGTATCATAGAGACATCTATCTGAGCACAAAATAAATTAATCTGTCTTCAATGAGTTTTTGTTCTTCTAGTAATGGGTGAGATAGAAAGGAGATATATAATAAACAGATAAGAAAATGAAAAATAATTGAAGATGGAAAGGTACTGCTGACAGTCATTGTTATACTTGCTGACATTGACTAGAATGTGACAACCTTGAGGACAAGAATTATTTCAATTTTGCCTTTTTATCTGCAATGTGTTGTATAGCACCTGGTCTATAGTAGGTGCTTGGGAAATGCTTTTTGGATAAAATTGATTTTTATATGGCACTTTAAAGTTTGTAAAAGATTTCACTCATAATTATCCTGTGAGAAAAATATTTCATAATTTATGATTGCCGTTGTAAAATAATTGTAAAAGAAGAAGAAACTGAGTCTTGGAAAAATTGCATGATTTGTTCATAACTCGAGAACTTGCAAGGTTTGGTGATGTATTCAAATTGTCTCCCTTGATATTCTAAGCCCTGTCTTTATTCCATTGTTCCACATGTTGCTGAAGCAAACAGAAAGCATTGGTGGCTTTAATTTTTCCATATGTTTTTTTGGTCTTAAAATGTAAGTTTCTCTCTCTGTCTCTGTCTCTGTCTCTCTCCATCTATCTATCTATCAATCTATCTAGATTTATTATTGGATTCTACTCATAATAATGTTACTAGCAAAAGCAATTATGAGAATCCAATTTTTCAAATAAAGAAATGGCAAAAAATAAACAAAAAAACCCCCAGTTTTCCTCATATATCACTGACTTCTACATAATAGTAAAGGTCGAGAGGACCTTTGAGGTTATCTAGAATGACAAGGTAAGTCTGAAGACAATAAGAGAGCATCTAGTGGCCCTTGACCAAGAACTCAACCCGATTTATTATTTACTTCTAGGTAAAATTTTGTGGAAATCAAGAAAAAGGGGAAGTAGTTCCTGTCCCAAGAAGCTTGAATCAATAGCCTCATATGAGTGATATTCACGAATACTGAAATGATGAGTAGCTATCATAGCTGAGGACAGCTAGGAGTCAATGGTTAGAGTGCTGGGACTTGAATCAGAAAGATTTGTCTTCATGAGTTCATAGCTGGCCAGATGTGTGACCCTAGACAAGTCACTTAACCTTGTGTGTTTCAATTTCCTTACCTTTAAATTAAGTTGTATAAAGAAATAGCAAACCCTACAATATCTTTGCCAAGAAAAATCTAAATGAGATCATGAAGAGTTCAATATGACTTAAAATGATTCAACAACAAATGATATCTGAGTGACTTATAATGATGGTTGGATATCATGGAAGATCACAGTACCAGGAAGGATAAATATCCAGAATTTAAAAAAGGGAAAAGAATGAATTCTGGACATTTGTCCATCCTGAATGCTTTAACGATTTTTATTTATTGTGATTTTCATCCATCACTACAAGTCACTGCAGTAAATGATAGGCTATACATTGGCACATGGATGGTTAAAAATATCTAGAAACAAAGTACGTATCACAAAAAAATTAGTCAGGCTTCCATAAGAATAGGCCAATATAACCTCATTAGCGTCTTCAAAAGTGTTATTAGATTGGCAACTGAAAGGAATGCTGAAGACAAAGTCTAACTAGATTTGAGTAATACATTTGATGAAGTCTATTAACTCTTGTGGAAATAAGAAATACAATTTGATGGACATAGAAAAAGGAAGGAAGGAAGGAAAGAAGGAAGGAAGGAAGGAAGGAAGGAAGGAAGGAAGGAAGGAAGGAAGGAAGGAAGGAAGGAAGGAAGGAAGGAAGGAAGGAAGGAAGGAAGGAAGGAAGGAAGGAAGGAAGGAAGGGATTCAAAGACCTGAGTTGAAATCTATCCTCAGAGCCTAACTTTAACATAAAGTTAAAAATCAAGAAATAGGCTGAGAAAATAAAAAGACAAACATAAGTAAATAAATAAAACCATCTGATCATAATAAAGTGACAGGAGAGATCAAAACAAAAAT
Organism: Sminthopsis crassicaudata; assembly: GCF_048593235.1. Classification (NCBI taxonomy): domain Eukaryota; kingdom Metazoa; phylum Chordata; class Mammalia; order Dasyuromorphia; family Dasyuridae; genus Sminthopsis; species Sminthopsis crassicaudata. The sequence continues at coordinate 15,731,926 of NC_133620.1, read as the reverse complement.
TCAGAAGAAGACAACAAAGTCAAAATACCTATATCTCAAAGGTCTCAAAGAAAAATGTGAATTGCCATAGACTCAAAAAGAATTCCTGAAAGAACTCAATGTTTATAAAAAAAAACAATAATGAAATAAGACATAGAGAAAAACTTTGAAAAATATATCAGAGTGATTCAAGAAAATAATTTAAGAATCAACAAATTGGTAAAGGAGACACAAACAATACTGAAGAAAATAACACCTTAAAAAGCAAAATAGGTAAATAGCAAAAGAATTACAAAATCCCCTGAAGAGAAGAACTAAAAAAAGTTGAAATGGCCAAATGGGGGAAGGGGAAAAGGTGCAAAAATTCACTGAGGAGAAAAATACCTTAAAGACAAAAATTGTTCACATAGAAAAAATATATAACAAATGAAGTGACCAAGAACTCCTTTTGAGGTAGGATTGGCCAAATGAAAAACAATGTACAAAAACTCATTAAACAAAATAAGTCATTAAAATTAGAAATTTAGAAATCAACAAATAGTAACCAATGACTTTATAAAACATCAAGAATCAATCAAATAAAATCAAAAGAATGGAAACAAAAAATAGTTAAGATCTCTCATTAGAAAAAAAAAAAAAACAGATGATGCGGAAAATAAGCTGACAAGGGAGAATTTAAGAATTAATGGGCTACCTTAAAGCCCTGATAAAAACAGAGTTTAGACATCGTACTTCAATATGTTCTCAATGAAATCTGCTCTGATACCTTATAATCAGAGAGTAAAATGGAAATTAAAAGAATTGGCCAATTACCTCCTGAAAGAAATTCCAAAATGAAAACTCCCTGATATATTACAGCCAAATTACAGTGTTCCTAATTCAGGAGGAAATATTTCAAGTAGTCAGAAAGAGATGTTTCAAATATTATAGAGCCACAATCAAGAAAACTCATGATTTAGCAGCTTGTATATTAAAGGAGCATCCGATAAGGGAGGTTTAAATCACCACCCAAGAATCAAGTACTTAACAAAACAGTAGAAGTTTTGGGGCACTGATAAAAGGGAGGGCAGTGTGACCTCTAATTCTGTCACTGTTCCTGGCCTTTAATTGTGGGATCAGTGTTGCATCAACCAACATATCACTTCCCTAGACTTGATTATCCTTCAATTCTCTTTATGCAGCATAAGATGATATTAGCTTGGGAGGGCTCTCAAATCACATCATTTATTTACATTGAGTCTGCAATATACCATGCTATCCCTTCCCTATTTTTCAAATTTTTTTTAGCTACACATTCTTTATATTATAACTCAGGAAATGGATTTCTTTGAACTAGTTAAAAATATTTCTACTATGTGCTATCATGTTAGATTTAGTGTAGTATCAATTTATTGATAACTTTTTTACTTTTTAAATATTATATATATATATATATTTTCAAAATCCATGGGAAAGCAAGTTTTAACATTTTGTTAAATTCAGAATTCTGAACTTATCTAATTCTGAGAGTGAAAGGTTGAAATCTCCCACTGTTATAGTTTTGCTGTCTATTTCTTTTTGCAACTCTCTTAACTTCTCCTTTAGAGAGAATTCTAAATTCTCTTCATTTTCCCTCACTGAAAAAGACAAGCAATTTGATGTAAGTTGTATCTATGTAATCCTATAAAACATATTTTTATACTAGTGGTGGTGTGAAAAATAACATAGGTAAAAATGTCCAAGAAAAATAAAGAAAATAATATACTTGGGTCTGCATTCAGCCCCATCACTTCTTTTTCTGAAGGTGGATAGCAATTTTCATTATAGGTCCTTTGGAATTTTCTTGGATCCTTGTATTGTTGAGAATGATATTTTATGAAAGACATGTAGGATTGGAGAATATCCATGAGAACATGATTAATCTGATGAAGCATTTCAGTTTTTGCCATATGAGAATGACAGAACTGAAATATGATGACATAACTGTTGTCTTCTATTTGAAAAATTGTCATATGAAGGAGGGGGTAGCTTTTGTCCCCTTGATCAATAAGGATATGGCAAGAAACAATGGGTAGAGGTTAAAATAAGGCCATTTTAGGGAACAGAGGGGTATAACATCCTAATAATTTGAGCTCTCCTCAAATATAATTAACTGCCTCAGGAGACAGTTGGTAGATTTTTGCTCAATGATGGTTTGTAATAGCTGACCTCTGACATCCTTCTTGAATGTGAGATTCTATAATTCTATGGTCCTGTTGATCATCAAATGAGATAATATTTAACATAAGATAAAGTGCTTTGAAAATCATGAAGCACTATAAAAATGCTACTGTTAATGATGATGGAGGGAGTAAGTCACAGCTAAAATCACAGATCCATTAGAGAATTTCCTAATAATTATTTGACAGTGAAATATTTTAGGAGACAATGAGTTTCCCAGCACTCAAGTCTTGAATGAAAGTTAGACAACCATTCATCAAGCTTCCTGCTAAAGGATTTTAGACTTTATGTAGATGTTATTACTTAAACACAAGAGCTTTGGGCTCCTTCCATTTTAAGAGTCTATGATTCTATGTCATTTGCTGGAAGGAAGGGTGGGTGTTAACTTAGGTGGGGCAAAGGACAATGGAATCCAACCTCATAGACTTCAAAGTAAATTATTGTTTCCATGGGAGAATTCTCAAGTTCCATGTTGGATTCCCAGATTCAATTCCCTGCCAAACATACTTTCCCCCCACCCTCTTCTTGAATGTGGGAGGCCCTGGATCAAATAATGTTTCTAGCTCGTCTTATTCTATGATTACCTGATGGGTTGTTCTGTGCCTCAGGGATGTCCTCATTGGTTTGGGATGCCTTACTTTTTCACCTTTTTTTGGAAGCAAAGATCCCTCTAAAAGTACAAACCCAGAGGGCAACTGGTAAATGTTTTATCATTGACAAGTTTAATTTTTATAGTGCTCCACATTAAAGATATGTGAGCCAATTAGGCTGGCTGATGCCCAAGCACCTCAGCCAAGCTGAAATGTACATTTCCAATCTGACTTTAAATAGAAACTTGCAATTGCTCACTCCTTTTAGGAGATTTATCATCCCTTTCCTCCTATGACACAGTCTAGCCATCCAGCTCTGAGGTGGCTAGGTGGTTTTTGATTACTATGGCTAAGTCCTGTTCTCTGAAAAGGTCAACTAGGGGCCTAACTTTAGAGGAACAGCCTGTTTTAATGACAAATGACAAAACCCACTTGTTAAAGAAGTGTTTAGGGAGGATGGGATTCATGGATTCATAGGCTCTATGTGATGAAGGAAATTCAAAGTCCATCTTGTTCTAACCCTTTAAGTTTTTTACAAATGAGTAAACTGAGGCCCACAGAGTTTAAGTCATTTAGAAAGAGTCACACAACTATTAAATGTTTGAGGCAGGACTTGAACTTCCTGATTATTATATTCTATCTCATGCTGCCTCCATGTGCTCTGGGAACTGAAATAGGGGATGAGGTTTTGCAAGCTTCAGACAATTAGTCCAGATTAATAACATAGGGAAGATATTGTTTCTTAATTAAAGGAATAAAGTTTAGGAAGAAAAAATTTATGCAAAATATAAAGGCAGGTAAGTGGATGCTAGGTTTGGTTCAAACCTCTCTTTAGATATTGTGTGACCCTAAACAAGTCACCTCATCTCTGTTTGACTCAGCTTCCTCATTTGTTAAATGGGGATGATAATAGCATTTACCTCTCAGGAGAATCAAAAGGAGGTAAGATTTATTAGATACTTATCTGGCATACAGTAAGTACTATGTAAATGTTATTATTATTCTATCATCAAATCTAAGAGCTTAAGCATGTCAGAACTATATAGCCCAACCTGTGCCTGAACAGGTAAATGACATACTTAAATGTTCATCCAATATTTGCTTAAAAATCATGGCATCTTAATACTTCCTAGCTGTGTGATCCTGGGCAAGTCACTTAATCCCAAGTGCCTCAGTACACACACACACACACACACACACACAAATCATGGCATCACATCGCACTTTGGGACAGCTCCAATCATTAGGAAAGATTTCTTTCCATTAAGATTGAGTTTGTCTCTTCATCATGACCACCTTTCCCTACTAGTTTGGTCTTGTAGGGCCAACAAGAATAGTCTTATTCATTTCCCACAGTCCAGTTTTTCATATCTTTGAAAAAAATATTGGTTTTATATTGGTTCAACTAATCCTTACATGACATAAATGTGAGACCCTTTCCCATCCTGATTGTTTTTATCTCAGCTTTCCCTACCTAGTTTAGAAATGGCCTTCGTAAACTGTGGCACCCAGAACAACAAATATACCAGCTACCATGGATATAATGTTTTCCTATTTGCAAACACCTTATAAATATTATGTCATTTGGGTCTCACAACAGCTCTGGGAGGTGGGGGCTATTGTCATTTTCATTGAACAGTTGAAGAAATTGAGGTAGACAGACATAGAGTGACTTATCCAGGATCTAGCTTACTAAGTGACTTATGATGGAGTAAAGTCATCTCTTGTTGATTTCAAGTCTAACACTCTTTACAGTGGAACTTATTCTCATCTTAAGCCTCTCTTTCCAAACTCTCCATGATCATTATTCTTTGAAGTAGTCAAAAATTCAGTAATAGAGTATCAAAATAGAGTGATTAGCCTAAAGTCAGAGCAAGATTTTGTTCAAATTTCATCAGACATTTATAAGTTTTTTGGTCAACGAAAGCTATACAACATTTCTGTGCCTCCATTTCTTCATCTGTAAAAGAAAGGTACCGACTCCCTCAAAAGGATGTTTCAATGATCAAATAGAATGATGCATTTGTAGAACTGGAGGCTGAAGCTTAATGCTGCCCTCCTCCAGAAATTTCATTAGTGTTGGTGTTGTTCAGTCATCTCTGACTCATCGTGACCCCATTTGGGCTTTTCTTGGCAAAAATACTTTAGGAGTTTGCCAATTCCTTCTCCAATTCATTTTACAGATGAGAAAACTCTGTCAAACAGGGTTAGATGACATGCCCAGGATCACACAGCATATGAGGTCAGAATTGAACTCAGGTCTTGTATCGGATCCTGTATCACCTAGCTGTCCTCCTCCTGGAATACAGCCAGTGAAATTGCTAGACCCAAGGGGTGAAAAGAAAGACAAATGGACTCTCTTTTGCTCAGGGAGTTCAAAATTGAATAGGAGGACCAAGTACAGATAATTCTGCTCAATGACAGTGAGGCTGTGGGCCTTCCTGCAAGAAGGTGAAATTTAACTGAGTCTTGTAACAATCAGGGAATCTAAGAGTCAAAAATGAAGGGGGAGAACGACTCAAGCACAATACTCAATACTCAGAGTCAAGGAGATGGAGCATTATGGGTAAACAAGAGCAAAGAAACCAGGGCCACTGGATGGTAGTTTGTAGAAGGAAGTAAAATCTGAACAAAAACTGGAAAAGTCAGAAGATCACAATATGAAGAGGGCTTTCAAAGCCAAAGGATTTTATAAGCGATTTGGAACTAATAGGGAGACACTGGAGTTTATTGAGTAGGGGAAGTGACGCTATAAGTCTTGGGGCTTTAGGAAAATCACTTAGGTATCTGTCTGGAAGACTCAAGGCTAAACTTGAGCTAGGAGGCTCCTGTAGTGGTCAGGCTGGAGAGAGCGGAGAGAAGAGGACCTACAGCAGGATATCTGGAAGGTCAACAAGATCTGACAGTGGATGGATGGTGTGAATGCAAGTGAGGAGTTCTGGCTAAAGCTGGTGTTGTGAGCCAGGGAGGACAGTGATGTCCTTGAAATAATGGGAAAATCCAGAAGGGGGAGGTTACGGGGAAAGATAATGAATTCTGTTTGAGATGTCTATATATATTTAATGGGAGAACTAGGTTGTCTGTCCTTGGGACACCCCTCCCCTGTCTCTTAGACTCTCTAACTTCATAGCTCAAGTACCACTGTCCTATTTCAAGCTTTTCTTTGCCCCATCCTCAATTTTTTTAATACTTTCCCCCTCTTGATATTGCCTTGTACAAACTCTGTATTTCTGTACAGACTATATCCTCCCCCCCAGGAGTTTGACACTCAATTATTGGGACTGGCTCATTTTGCTCTTGGTATTTCCAGTTATTTCCTAGGGCAGTGTCTGGCACATAGTAGGAGATTCACTAAATGTTTGTTCTATCAAACTGAATGGAATTAAATAAAAAGATCCAAACATCTTGAAACTGCTCTTGTTCCCGAAGCACACTCTTTGAGAAATGCATAAAGGCAGTCCACATTTGTCCTCTGAAGGTGGATTTGATTTTTTGAAAGCCCTAAGTCATCGAGAGCCAAGTCTGGTTGGTGAATAAGGAGCCAGTCCAAGTCTTAGGTAATGATCAGAGTAGCTCACATTTATGCAACACTTTAAATTTTGCAAAGTACTCTAATTTATTCTTCTCATTTGCTCCTTGAAATAACCTATTAGGCACATCCTGTTACTACCCCATTTAACAGATGAGGAAACTGTCCTTTAGAGGTCAAAGCTAAGGAGGGCCTCTTGACTATAAATCTGGCATATTCTTGGACCTCAAATGAGAAAATGCTGCTGCTGATGTTGATAATAATTTTAATTACAATAGATAGCAATTTTTAGCTTTTTTATTTTTCCAAATACATGCAAAGGTATTTTTCAACATCCACCTTTATAAAATCTTGCATCCCAAATTTATCTCCCTTCTTCTCTCCTTCCTCCCTTAGCCAGCAAAGCAATCCACTATAGATCAAACATATATAGTTCTTCCAAACATATCCATAGTCGTCATGCTGAGCAAGAAAAATCAGATTAAAAGGGGGGAAAATAAGCAAACAAAGACTACCACCACCACCAAAAAAGTAAAAACTCTATACTGTGAGCCACATTCACTCGCCATGGTTTTCTTTGTGGATGTAGAAGGCTCTATTGGAATTCATAGACAGTATTTACATGGGACTCTGCAGATTTTTTTTACAGATGTTGTAAATATCCTTTCTACAAGATGGAGAAGGAAATGCTACTATGATCCCCATTTTATACTTGATGAAAATGAGGCTGATGAAGGCTCATGATTTGCTTAGGGTCACACAGCTTCTAAAAGTCTGATACAGGATTTGATTGCAAGTCTTCTATCCACTATACTCCTTGGCCAAATCATTTGATCTCTCCAAGCACCCATTTCCTCATCTGTAAAATGGGTTTTGGGAGTAATCATAGCATCTACGTCATGGAATTGTTGTGTTTATCTAACAAGATAATTTATGAAGATGTAAGAAATTAAGTGATTAGATGAGCTGGGACTGTGTGTGTGAGAGTGTGTATGGATGTTTGTTTGTGTCTATAGTTTTAGTTTGTATAAGAATTATTCGTGTAAAAAAATACATCCTGAAAATTATTAATACAATTTAATCTTATTGAATTTCTCTGAACCAAGTACCTACTTTGCACCATATATTGGGTTAAGTCTGGCACTATTGCTGAAACAAAACTTCCTCAAAGAGCTTATGCTCTGCTTAGGAAACCCACCCTATATAGAGAGAAAAATATATGACAGTGTAAATTCATATAAGAAGAGAATCAACATCAACAACCAGGGAGAGCAGGAAAGGCTTCTGTTGATGCATAAGCTGTATCACCAAGGTAAATTGGGAGGTATCCAGGGAGGAGTGAGGGAGAAAAACCCTCAGATGTTGACTCTGGAAGATCCAGGTCCACATTCTGGCTTAGATATTTACTAGATGAATGAACCTAAGTAATTCATTTAACCTCCCTCAGCCTCAGTTTCTTCAGATATAAAACAAGACTATTTAACTCTTTGATTTCCAAGTATCTTTCTAGCTCTACAATCTTATAATTTTTTGAGATGGAAGAGGGGAGTTCATCCCACCTGTGGGAGATCACCTGCGCAAAAGCATCTATCAACAATAAATATTCACTGGCTCACTGTCCTAAGTGCTGCAGAAACCAATACAAAGACTGAATCAATCCCAGTTCTCAAGGAACTTGCCTTCTATCTGAGAGATGCCAGATATAAATAAATACAAATAGGAAAAAGACAAAGGAAGGAGAGAGAATCATTACTGGGGGAAGAATAAGAAAGGCTTCATGTAAAAGGTGGTATGTAAACTGTATCTAAAAGGAAAGGGGATATTCTTTGAGGAAGAAGTTTGTTCTACCAAAAAAAAAAAAAAAAGAAAGATAGCTGGGACAAAGGCATGGAGATGGAAGATAGCGTGTTATATGTGGGGAACTGAGAGAAAAATATGGTTAGATTATACAGGGAAGATGGAGGACCGTGCTTAATGAGATTGGGATGTGAGAGTTGGCCAGGTTAGGAAGAGCTTAATAAATGCCAAACAGAAGTTTGTCCTTGATCCCAGAAGCACTAGGGGGTTAAAGACATCGCTTGAAGAGTGGACACGGTCAAATTTGTATTAAGGGGAAATCATGTTGGGAGCTATATAGAAAGTGGATTAGAGTGTGGAAAGATGGAAGAAAAGTCACCCAATAAGGAGACAATTATAGTAATCCAGGACAGGGGAAGATGAGGAGAACCTGAACTAGGGGGCTAGCTCTGTAAGAGAGAGAAGGGCTCAGATAGGAGAGATACAGTGGAGTGCCAATTTAAGGAGAAAGAATGTAGTTTGTGAAGGCCAGTTGGACTTGATAAGAGAGTGAGTGAAAACATGCACATTGTTCCTACACTTCTGAGGGAGTCATGAAGCTAAGAACCAATGGTTGCTGTCAAGAACTTTATAGAAGGGATTCTTCTTAAGTCACAGATTGGACCAGAGCAAACAAGACCCACATTCTCTCCCTTGGCTCTGTTACAAGTCCTTGCATTTCTGAACATGAGGCTTCTTTTCTTGCTCTGGATTATGCCTAAGCGCCATTTGACATTATGTGTTCCAAGGGCCATCCTTAACTTCATATTCTATATTCTTTTATTTTGAAAAAAAGAATAAAACAAGAATTTCCATAACAAAATATCATTTGATTTATTTTTAATAGCTTTTTCTTTTCTTTTTTGTCCTGCTGCAATTGGGGTTAAGTGACTTGCCCAGGGCCACACAGCTAGGAAGGATTAAGTGTCTAAGGCCAGATTTGAACTCAGATCCTTCTGACTTCAGAGCTGGTGCTCTATCCACTGCACCAACTACCTGCCCCAACAAAATATCATTTAAAAAAAGATTACTGCATATAAAACTGCAAATAACTTCCATATTCTAAGATCTGGCTTATTTCTAACATTCTGTAGTCTTCAGGGAAGATGAAGACTGAGAGGAGACTATGGGATTTGTCAATACAAAGGCCTTTAGAATTTTACAGAATTTCAATCTCAACATGGTGGGGGACAAATCTTCCCCCAGGTTTGTCTGATATCATCTTCTTTGTTTGTATTATAGGACAATAGTATATTATATTATGTGAATTATATTCACATACAAAAATTTTTGGTAATTCCCTACTTTATGGGCATCCCTTTAATTTCCATTTCTTTGCTACCATGAAGAGAGCTGCTATAATTTTTTTAACCCATAGTAGCTTTTCTTGTTTTGGCAATCTTTTTGGAATACAGGTCTAGCCATGGTATCATTGATTTAAAGATTACAAACAGATGAATAACTTTGGGGGCATACTTCCAAATTACTTTCTTGAATGGCTGTACCAATTCACAGCTCAAACAGTACATCAATATGCCTGCTTTCCTGTAGCTTCTCCAACATTTGTCATTTTCCTCTTTTGTTGCCAAGTCAAAAAATAAAAGAGATTTGAAAGGGAGATTCATGCTTTAATATAGAATCCTCTTTGGGGTTCTGCTATGTATACATAGATGCTCTTTTTGGTGTTTTATGGTTTTTTTTGAGAGATAAGAGATTTTAGAGGTCCTTGAAGCTAACTTAATCATTTCATAAATCAGAAAATTCAGGTTCAGGGAATTTGTGACTTGCCTGGGGGTCTCACAGATAGAAAGTATCAGACACAGAATTTAACAGCATTTCTTGACTCAGTTTCTCCCTTCAGTAACACTGCTTTTACAAGGGGAATTCAAATTCTTACTTCACTAATTATTGCTACTATGAATTTGGACAAATTGCTTTGCCTAAGCAGGTCTCCATTTCTTTACCTGTTGGAATAGACCAACAGATTCTGAATTTCTTTTGTAACTTAGATCCTCTGTGTTCTATATTCTAGTCCTCTGATTTAAATTCCCTTCCAACCTTCACATCTTATTTTCTTTAAAAAAATATATATATAAATAAATATATATATATATATATATATATATATATATATATATATATATATATATGTATGGGCAGCTAGGTGGCGTAGTGGATAGAGCACCAGCCTTGAATTCAGGAGGACCCCAATTCAAATCTGGTCTCAGACACTTAACACTTCCTAACTGTGTGACCCTGGACAAGTCACTTAACTCCAGCCTCAGGGGGGAAATACAATATATCTATGTTGCCTTCTTTCATGGGTTTAATTATGAACTCTCGGATCTAATCTTTATTATCTATCTATTTCTCTATCTATCCATCCCTTTGTTCATTATTAATATTCTTTGAATCATATTGTTGTTATTGTATACAACATTCTCTTGGTTCTGCTCATTTAACTTTTCATTATTTTATACAAGTCATCTCATGTTTTTCTAAAATCATCTAGCTATTCATTTCTTATAGCATGGTACTATTTCATCACAATCATATAGCACAACTTGTTTAGCCATTCACCAATTGAGGGACATCCTCTCAATTTCCAAATTTTTGCCACCAAAAGAAACCTTATAAATCTTTTAGAACATACAGCTTATTTTACTCTTTCCCTAAACACCTTGCAAAACAAACCTAATATTTGTATTGGTGGTATATACATATATATATATATATATATATATATATATATATATATATATATATATATATATATATATATATATATATATATATATATATATATATACAAACACCCAGAGAGTTATATAGATCTTTTGGCATGATAACAGATAAATTCAAAATGGTTAGATCAGTTCACAATTCCACCAAGAATGTCCCAGTCTTTTCTACATTCCCTTCAACATTTGTCATTTTCCTTTCTATCATTTTAGACAATCTAGTGTGAGATAATCTCTCAAAGTTGCTTTATTTTTCATTTCTTTGATCAATACTGATTTAGATTATTTTTTCATATGCCTATATTTAATTTTAATTTCTTCATTAAAAATCTGTGCATTCATATCACTTGACCTCATCAATTGAGGAATGACTCACAGTCTTATGAATATAAATAAAATTCTCTCTATATATTTATCCAAGAAACTGTCAATGAAATTTCTTCAAATATTCTACTTTCCTTTTAATCTTGGCTACATTGATTTTATTTGTATAAAACCTTTTTTTAAAATTTAATTCAGTATCAGTCTCATTTTATCACCTGCTTGTTGAACATTTTCTACTAAATATCTCCTAAATTTCTGCAATGTAACATGTCCAAAACAGAAGTCATAATCTCTATCCCAAACTCTCTTCTCTTCTTAACTTATTTATTTCTAATGAGTTCATCATTCTCTTCCAGTCATCCACAGTGCTTTTTTTGGTCACCTTTGGCTTCTCTTTCTCACTCACACTATATAACCAAACAGTTGCCAAATATTGTCGATTCCATTTCTACAATATCCATGACACCCATTCTCTTCTCTCCATCTACACAGCCACAACTGTGATTTAAACCTTCATCCTCTTTTCCCCTGGATTCTTATAATAGTCTTTTACATGATCTTCTATCTCCCATGTCTTCACTCTCCAGTCCATTCTATACAAAATTACGAAAGTGTGTAGAATGGACTTGAGATTAAAGACATGGAAGATAGAGAAAGCATGTAAAAGACTGTCAGAAGATATCACTTTTTTATTAAATAAATATCACTAGCTCCCTATCAACTCCAGGATCAAATAGAAATTCTTCACTCCATTCTCTTTTTCAAAACAACAAACAAGCTTTTGCTAAATATCTACTATATACCAAGTACTATACTATACTCCTAAGACTGTTTATAAGAGATATTGGAAGTCTTTCTCTAGTTTATTGTATGTATATATATATATATATATATATATATATATATGTATATATATCATGGAGGTCAATGCTATATGCACGATATATGGACCTCTTGCAGGAGGTCCATCTTCTTTTCCAGTATAACCAGCCTATCCCAATTTCATCAGTAAATATATATTTTATTGAGTCTTCTCCATCATTTTCTGAGGGTAGGCTATGACTAAAGATACACTATTCCTTGTTCATGCTTCATGTTCATTTTACTCAACTCAAGATCCTCAAGATCAGCAAGGCAGAATCATAAGACCTCAGAAGTAGAGGGACTTTTTTTAAAGCCACTCCTGCCCAAACCACACATTCCCACCAGAGCAGGTACACTGACCTCACTGCCAAATGTTATGTCACTCAGAAAAGCCAGGAAAGGAAATTTTTTCTTTAAAAGATCAAAAGACATCATATAATGGCCAACCTGGAAAGATGGCTTTTATCAGTGACAGGCATGATGGAGATATCCAGTATCCCTCAGACTGTGGGGCTGCCATCTGTCAGCAGCATGGTAAAGTCATCCTTTAGGCTCTCTGTAGCTTCATGCATGAACTCTCCAGAATAATGTCTATGGAAGCAGATATAACAAAACTTTGAAATGGACAAGACAAATGATTTTATAATTTCCTCATCCATTATTTCCCAAGATAACCACAGTAACTATTTTTTTTTAATTTCACCAATCAATGATATAAGGATCTACTATGTTCAAGGGACAATGCATTTGTGAGGGCAGCCTGATTGGTTCAAGTTCAAAATTTCACTACCTAAAATCCAGGTGACCCAAATCGCTTCATATTGCCACCTTAAATTCTTAGTTTCAGTTTTCTCTTCTGAAAAGTTAGGAAAACATTTCCATAATCTTCTCTCACTTTCATCATGAAAAAAAAATGCTTTGCAACATCATACTGAATTTTTCAGGAACTATATACCAGATTTAAAGCTTGGTTCAATCAATCCATCAATAAATATACAGTAAATAACTACTATGCGTCAAGATCTGGAGATGCAAAGAAAAAATGAACCAATCCCTGTTCTTGAGTTTGTTTAATGGGAGAAAAAACATACAAACCTACAAATACATATACAAAAGTTCAAAGGTCACTTTTAATATTCTACATTTTGGGAAACCAACTGAAAGACTATTGATGACTGATTAAGCCCTAATCCCACTACCAGAAGCTCAACTTAGACTAACCAGTAATTACCTCGGGACCATGGACCAATAAGTTCATTTCTCTAGGATGAATTTTTTTTAACTCCACAATGTAAGGAGACTAAATTTTAATGATCTTTAAGGTTTCTTCAAGAACAGTCTATTATTATTTTAGAATTTTATTCATCTCTCGTGTTGCCCAGAAGTACATACTGCCCTCATGGAATTTCCATTTTCATGGGATATTATACCAAAGGAGGGCTTAAATACAATACATAGCAGTATTGATGGAGACTACATTAGTGGACTAATAAGTGCATTTAGGGACATCATGGACTAGATGAGAATCTCAAGTACAATGTGTCCAAAATAGAGCTCCTTCTTAATGTCCTGCCTCCATTTTCCTAACCTCTCTAGTCCTTTTCATGGCAGCGCCATCTTCCCAGACACTCAGGTTGCCAGACTTGGAATCATCTTTGACTCTTCACTCTCACTTATTGCTCATGGTGATCAGGGGACAAATCTGACTGGCATCTTCATGCCTTCTTTCCTATGTCTCTTTCTACTCACACTGACTCCACTCTAAAATAAGTTCTCATCATCTCATGCTTAGGTTATTTCTTTCTTTCATTTTTTAACATACATTGGTTGATAAGTCATGTTGGGAGAGAAAAATCAGAACAAAAGAGAAAAACCATGGGAGAGATTTAAAATAAAAACTGAATAAAGAAGTGAACATAGACCACGTTGGTTTACATTCAATCTCTTGCTTTTCTGGATGCAGATGGCATTTTCTGTTCAAAGTCCATTGAGATTGCTTTGAATACCTGAACCACTGAGAAAAACCAAGTCTTTCATAGTTGATCATCACACATTCTTGCTGTTATTATGTCTTGTATATTATTGATTCTGCTTGTTTCACTCAGCATAAGTTCATGTACATCTTTCCAGGTTTTTCTAAAGTCAGCTTGTTCATCATTTTTTACAGAATAATATTACCTTCATATACCACAATTTGCTCAGCCATTCCCAAATTGAGGAGTATCTACTCATTTTCCAATTGTTTGCTACAACAAAACTACAAACATTTTTGCCCATGTGGGTCCTTTTCCCTCCTTTATGATTTCCTTGGAATGCTTACCCAACAGTGGCACTGCTGGATCAGATGATATGCATAATTTTATAGTTCTTTGGATAGTTCCAGATTGTTCTCCAAAATGGTTAGCTCATTTCACAAGTCCACCAATAATGCATCAGTGTCCCAGTTTTCCCACATCCCCTCCAACATTTATTATTATATTTTTTCTGCCATCTTAGCCAATCTGAAAGGTATGAGAAGTATCTCAGAGTTGTTTAATTTGCATTTCTCTAATCAGTAGTGATTTAGAACATTTTTTTTTCATATAACTATAGATGGTTTTTATTTCATCATCTGAAAATTGTCTGTTCATATCCTTTGGCCATTTAACAATTGAGACATGGCTTACATTATTGTAAATTTGACACAATTCATTATATATTTTACAAATTAGACCTTTATCAGAAATACTGGCTGCAAAGAATTTTCACAGCTTTGTATTTCTTTTTTTAATCTTGTTTCTGTTAGTTTTATTTCTGCAAAACCCTTTTAATTTAGTGTAATCAAAGTTGTCCATTGTACCTTTAATAAAGTCCCCTACTTCATTGGTCATAAATTCCTCCCTTCTTCAAATATCTGATAGGTAAATTATCCTTTGTTCTCCTAACTTAATTTTATGGTATATGGTATCGTCATTTATAGCCAAATCATCCATTTTGACCTTATTTTGTTAGGGAGTGTGAGATATAGATCGATGCTGAGTTTCTGACATATTATTTTCCAATTTTCCCAGCAATGTTTGCCAAATACTGAATTCTTATTGCAGAAGCTGGAGTGTAGGGGTTTATCAAATACTAGATTGCTATAGTCTTTGATTATTGTGTCATGTGTATCTAATGTATTCCACTGATCCACCACTCTATTTTTTAGCCAGTACCAAATGGTTTTGATGACTGCTGATTTATAGTTTTAGATTTTATATTTTAGTTTTGGTACTGCTAAGCCATCATCCTTTGTATTTTTTCATTAATTCCTTTGATATTCTTAGCCTTTTACTCTTCCAGATGAATTTTGTTATTTTCTCTGGTTTTATAAAATAATATTTTGGCAGTTTGGTAAGGCACTGAACAAGTAGACCAATTCAGGTAGAATTGTCATTTTGATTATATTAGCTCAGCCTAGCCATGAACCACTGATATTTTTCCAATTATTTAAATCTGACTGTATTCATGTAAAAAGTGTTTTGTAATTGCATTCATATAATGCTTGGGTTTGTCTTGGCAGTTAGGTACAGAAGTATTTTATTTTGTCTACAATAATTTTAAAGGGAATTTTTCTTTCTATCTTTTACTGATGGGATTTGTTAGTAATATGTGTGTGTGTGTGTATGTATAAATGCTGATGATTTGTGTGAATTTATTTTATATCCTGCAACTTTGATGAAGCTGTAAATTGTTTCTAGAAGGTTTTTGATGATTTTCTAGGATTCTCTAAGTACATCATCCTATTATCTGCAAAGAGTGATAGTTTTATTGCCTCATTTCCTATTTTAATTCCTTTAATTGCTTTTTCTTTTCTTATTGTTAAAACCAACATTTCTAGTACTATGTTGAATAATAGTGGTGATGATGGGCATCCTTGTTTCATTCCTTATCTTATTGGGAATGTGTCTAGCTTCTCTCCTTTGCAAATAATGCTTTGTGTAGGTTTTAGATAGATACTGCTTAGAATTTTAAGGAAGGCTTTCTTTATTCCTATGTTCTCTAGTATTTTTAAAAGAAATGGGTGCTATATTTTGTCAAAAGCGTTTTATACATTTATTGAGATTATCATGTGATTTCTGTTGCTTTTGTTATTGATATGGTGTATTATGGTAATAGTTTTTTTCTGATATTGAACAAGCCCTGCATCCCTAGTACAAATTCCATTTGGTCATTGTGTATCATTCTGCTGATAAGTTGCTGTAACATCTTTGCTAATATTTTATTTAAAATTTTTTCATCAATACTAATTATGGAGATTAGTCTGTAATCTTCTTTATGTTTTGACTCTTCCTGGTATCAATACCATATTTGTGTCATAGAAATAATTTGTCATGAGTTCTTCTTTACCTATTTTTCCAAATGTTTTACATAGTATTGGAATTAATTGCTCTTTAAATGTTTGGTAGAATTCACCTGTGAATCCATCTGGAGATTTTTTCTCAGGGAGTTAATTAATGGCTTGTTCAGTTTCTTTTTTTCTAAAATGGGACTATTTAAGTAATTTATTTCTTCTTTTGTTAACCTGAGCAATTTATATTTTTGTAAATATTCATCCACTTCAATTAGATTGTTAGACTTGCTGCCATACAGTTGGGCAAAATAGCTCCTAATTATTGCTTTAATTTCTTTTTCATGTTTACCCTTTTCATTTTTGATGCTGGTGATTGGGTTTTTGTTTTTTTCCTTTTGTGATTAAATTAATCAAATGTTTATCTATTTGATGCACCTTGAATGTGAGAGAGACATTCTTCCATCATGGTAGGGTAGAAAATGGAGGAACTAAGGGGAAGCAAAAGCAAGTAAGGGGTAGGTCATGTTACCCAGATGAGCAAAACAAGTCACTTTTTTTTCAGGTTTTTTTTTTTAATATTTTTTATTATATATTTTATAATATTATCCCTTGTATTCATTTTTCCCAAATTATCCCCCCTCCCCCTACTCCCTCCCCCCCGATGACAGGCAATCCCATACATTTTACTTGTGTTACAATATATGATACAATATATGTATGTAAATACCATTTTCTTGTTGCACAATAAGCATTAGATTCCGAAGGTACATGTAACCTGGGCAGACAGATATTAGTGCTAACAATTTACATTCATTTCCCAGTGTTTCTTCTCTGGGTGTAGCTACCTCTGTCCATCATTGATCAACTGGAAGTGAGTTGGCTCTTCTTTATGTTGAAGATTTCTACTTCCATCAGAATACATCCTCATACAGTATTGTTGTTGAAGTGTACAGTGATCTTCTGGTTCTGCTCATTTCACTCAGCATCAGTTGATTTAAGTACAAGTCACTTTTTTAAATAAAGCTTTTTATTTTCAAAACATATGAACAGACAATTCAGATTTTCTCCTCCTTCCTCCCAGCCCCTTCCCTAGATGGCAACTAGTCATATATATATATATATATATATATATATATATATATATATATATATATATATATATATAAACATATTTATACAATTCTCTTGCTGAACAAAAGAAATCAGATAAAAAAAGAAAGTAAATGATTAAGAAAACAAAATGTATGTGTACAACAACAAAAAGAGTGGGAATGTCATGTTGTGATCCACATTTAGTTCCTACAGTCCTCTCTGTGGATGTAGATGGCTCTCTTCCTCACAAGATCATTGGAACTGGCATCAATCATCAAAATGAGTCACTTTTTAATGTAATTTAAAAACAAATAAATATGTGCATTGCAATGGCAAAAATTATACTCTGCATGGTGTTCTAACTTGCATTTGTACCAGAGTATGAGCAACTCTGATGGTGCTTTGCTATTATTATTACACTTCAGAATGGAAATAAACTATATTAGCAGCACTGCAATCTTTAAAAACCCAAGCCTACATTCTCTGCCAGGTTTTTTTTTATTCCAATGCTACTCTAGGATATAATTTGTGGTCTCATCTGATTCTCTTTCCCAGCCAGAAAAAAGCTTAGTCCATTTAGGAAGAAGCCAAAGGAACCTTAAGCTAATCAGATCTCATTTAATAATAGAAATGTGACTTTTTGGGAGTAGAGTTGGAAATACTATTTTATGAGTACATTGTGTTTCAGAGAAATTTATATCTAAATACAAACATGCAAATGCATTAATAATAACTTCCATAAACTGAGTAAATTGGGACCTAGACTGATGTTTTACTATGTGATGCTAGATGAATAGTTTCCCACTGTGGGCTCCAGGTATCTCATTCATAACATGATGATAAGGGCCCTTCTATCTCTGGGTCTATGATCCCAGAATTCCTTTCAGGTCTCAGTGTAGACTGACTTGTACTAAATTCCTATACTATGATGAATGTCCTCAAGAGAGGAGTAAGAACAGGAAGTTATGGGAAGAGAACTCACTCTCACTTTTCATCATTGTTATTCCACAACTGCTGCTCCTCAGCTGCTGGGCTGAAAATAGCCAAATTTTAATTTGGGACCACCTGTAGTAGATTTAACTAATTATAAAAGAAAAAAAAGCTCTGGTATTTAGAGAGATCCTGACTGTCGGCTTCTGTTGAGCTGAGAGGATGAGTCAACCAATCAATCAATCAACACATTTTTATAGCATCCCTATTATCTGTCAGGCACTTGGGATGCTAAAATGAAAGGGAGGCAGTCTCTGCTTTCCAACATTCGACCTGAGAGTTGTAATATATTTACAGATAACTGCATATTAGAAATAAGCAAATATACATGCAAAGGGGCCACTAAGAATGAAGAAAAGTCTCTAGAAGAAGGGAGTATATGAGCTGAGCCTGAAAGGAACTGGGGACTTCAAAAAGTAGAAATGAACAGAGAGATCATCCCAAGAATAGGACAAGTTAGTGAAGAATCAGAGGTGGTACAGGGGCAGCTAGACTGGATCCAAAGACAGGAGGATCTGAATTCAAATCCAGCCTCAGATACTTAATACTAGGTTTGTGACACTGGGCAAGACACTTAACCTCAACTGCCTCCCCACAACAAAGTAACATCAAAGAGATGGTAGATGGGATATCATGAATGGTGAAGAAGAATCAGGAAAGTTAAGCTAGAGTATAGAATGTTTGAGGTAAATTAATTAGGAAAGATAATCTGGGATTTATATTGTGAGGAACTTAAATGCCAAGCAGAGACCTGTACTTCATTCTTAAAGCAATGGGGATCTTCTGATACCTGCAACATGAGAGTGACATGATCGGCCCTACATGGGGGAATAGCAATTTAGCAGGCAGGCAACGATCAGAAGAAAGGAAAAATGGATACAAGGAGACAAATTAGGAAGGTATTATGATCTTCCATTTAGAGGTGATGACATCTGGATGAGGGTGATTGTGTGATAACTAGAGAGGTGAGAACAGATGTGAAAATTACTGAAGTGGAATTGATAAGAAAGCAACTGATGTGATAGGGAGGTGAGGGAGGTGACTTGAGGTCAGTTTCTAGGTTTTGAATGATATGCCTTCAACACAAAAGTTGGGGAAGTGGTGATTTTAGGGAAAATATAATCCTATGTTGGACATATTGAGTTTGAGCTACTTAAGGTGATGTCCGTGTGATGAAATGCAATAGAGAGTTGGAGATATGAGGCTGGAGCTAAGCAGAAATAAGGACTGGTTACGTAATTTTTGGCAATCGCATTATTAATAGCTGGATTTAATAGAATCATCTAAAATAAAGGGGAAGAAAGGGGAAAGACTCAGCTCTGACAGTCTTCGAGTACACCCACACTTGGGTTAGAGTTGGGCATCGGCGATGGAGTGGTGATTCTACAAAATCAACAAAGTTGGAAGAGAACCAGGATAAAGTGGAGTCACAAAAACCCAAGGAAGGGAGTATCCAGAAGAGGAGATTGGCAAGAGTGTATGGAAAGTCTGTTTCAGAGCACAGCTAAGAATTAGGAAAATGCCACTGTTGGAGGGTTCAGGACCTTGGAGGCCATCTAATCCCATTTCAATCTTATTGAGAATTCACCCTACACCACCACCACCAAGTAACCACCTATTCTCCATTTAGACACTAGAACAATGGAGAATTTCCTACTTCTCTGGAAAGGCCATTCCACTATTAGAGAATTCCTATTAAAAGAAAGTATTTTCTTTATACCAAGTCAAAATATCACTCTGTAATATCGACCCTTCACTCTGAGTTCTGTTTTCAGATCTTCAAGTACTCAAAGAAGCTGTCTACCTATTTGTCTGGCTAAATGTCCTTTCTTCCTTCGATACTCTTTTAGCAGTGTCTCCAGGATCCTCAGCATAGTGACTATCTTCTACTGGTTATGTACCATTTTTAATTTTCTTCCTGAAATGGAACACCCAGAACTGGCAGAACCAGAGAGAGGCAATATAGTGGATGGGATTCAATGGAATAAGACTGGAATTTGGAATCAAGAAGATTAATAGTATATATGGTAGTAAGCTGATTGAAACTTACAAAGAGGTAAATTGAGGTTTGATGTTGGGAAGGAATTTTCTTTTTTTTTTTCTTTATTAAAGCTTTTATTTTTCAAAACATACGCAATGATAATTTTTTGACATTAACCTTGCACAATGTTGTGTTCCAATTTTCCCCCTTTCCCCAACCTCTCCCCTAGATGGCAAATAGTCCAATATATGTTTAACATGGTAGAATTGTATGTCAAATCCAGTATATGCATACATGTTTACATAATTATCTTGTTGCACAAGAAAAA
The DNA here is from genome assembly GCF_048593235.1 of Sminthopsis crassicaudata. Taxonomy (NCBI): domain Eukaryota; kingdom Metazoa; phylum Chordata; class Mammalia; order Dasyuromorphia; family Dasyuridae; genus Sminthopsis; species Sminthopsis crassicaudata. Next base: position 15,711,161 of record NC_133620.1, on the reverse strand, counting down.
TCAAATCAAACCAGAAAAAAAATTAGAAAGAAAATAAAATAAAAGCAAACAACAAAAAAAGTGAAAATTCTGTGTTGTGAACCACACTCAGTTCCCATAATCCTCTCTTTCTGGGTGTATATGGCTCTCTTCATCACAAGACCTTTGGAACTGGTCTGAATCATCTCATTGTTAAAGAAAGCCCCGTCCATCAGAATTGATCAACATATAATCTTGTTGCTGTGTATAATAATCTCCTGGTTCTGCTCATTTCATTCAGCGTCAGTTCATAAAAGTCTCGAGGAGGAATCTTCTTAACAATTAGGGTTATTTGAATGGGAAATGGGCAGTTTCAAGAGGGCTTGACTAATCTTTTACTTGAAGTTTTCAAGCAAAAGCTGAAATGTTTCCTTACATTTATTTTCTAGGTGATTCCATATAGTAGAGTTTAAATTCCTTAAGGATAAGAGAAGTTTTATTTTGATGTTCCTTAAGTACTGCCTGAAATTCAGTAGGAGCTTAATAAATGCTAATTTAATTTTTGATCAATTAATATTTCAAGGGAATCTGTATTCAGAAGAGATTGTACTAAATGATCTCTGAGCTTCTTTACATTCCATCTCTGAAATTCTATGATTCTGTAGTAGAATGATGTTAAAATAAATGAACAAAAATCAGATATCTTGACTCCAGAGATTCTGACTTCCTTTTGTATTACATAGTCTCTGAATTGTAGAGCACACACCCCTGTACTTAGAAATTGAAAGCTAGTGGCAAAATAGAAGAGAAATTATTTCTTTGGGGGCTCAGATCTAGATAGTGGCAGAAGTGAGATCAGGAGCTAGATAACCTGACTGCTGGCCATAGGGTTCTTGTGGCCACCCTCCATTGCCTCTCTGGTACTTGGAACCAATAGCAGTTCTTGCTTCTTTAATTAATTAAGAAGTCTTGGGATGGATCCCAGGGAATGCTCAATTCCCCAGTCATTTTCATTGCATTTTGAAATAGATTTACATTTTCTTTTAAGATAATTTTTAAGTAACTTCACTTAAAATCTGAGCTTCAATTTCCTCATCTTCAAAGTAGGTATAATTATATCTGAACTGCCTGTTTGCCAGGGCTGCTTGGAATCCTTTCATTTGCCATAAATGCGATGATTGGTGTGATATGATCCATAGAGTTATTAGTAATAATCATGAAAACCATAATAGCCAAAGTGTATAACTTAAAGTTGTCTTTAGCATAGAAGCAGTAGGGAGTCATGGGAAAAAAAAAAAAACTAAGCAAGAGACTGATATGGTCAGGTATATTAATACACTGGAAAGTTTTTTATGTTCTTTTCTTTTCATTTGGTTTGGTTTTATGTTTTTTTGTTGTTGTTGTTTGTTGTTTTTGCTTTGTTTTTTTTTTTTTTTTTTTTTTTGGATTAGCTATGTAGAAGATAAAATACAGAGAGAAAATACTGGAGAGAAGGAGACTAGTTAAAAGATTGTTATAAAAGTTCAGAGTAAATAGTTCCTCACTAAAGATCTTAAAGAAGCTAGATAACTTCTTGCTGGGTATAAAAAGAAGAACATTATCTTAAATTAGTAGAATTGGACTCAGAAAGAGTTCATTTCAAAGTTGGTCTTAATCACTTACCAACCAGGCATGTGACTAAGAGAAAGTCACTTAGCCACATTGAAACTATTTCTTCATTTGTAAAATGGAGTTACTCACATCTATAACATTATTTCATTGGGTTATTATGAGTCTTAAATGTGATTATATTTAATTTTTGTTTATTCTTAAATGAACAGAAAACTAGCTTTACTCTCCCTTTATCCATTGAAAAGCAAAAGAAAATTCTTGTAATAAAAATATAGTCTGTATTTCTGTATTTTCCATGTCCTAAAACCATATATCTTTTTAATATGGAAATATATTTAAAATAATTGTACACATATAACCTATTTCAGATTGCTTTCTATCTTGGAGAAGGGAGAAGGAAGAAAGGGAAGGAGAAGAAAAAAATTGGAAATGAAAATCTTATGTGTCACAGAATATTGAATACTCTTTACATATAATTGAAAAAAATAAAATACTATTAAGTAATTTTTAAATGTGTCTTTTATCTTGAACAATGGAATTATCAATTCTCTTTCATGAGGTACATATCATAGTTCATCATCAGTCCTCTGGAATCATTACTGTTCATTTCCTTATTCAGAATTATTAATGTTCATTTCACAAGTGTTGTTCTTGCTCACAATGTTTTTCTTGTTCTGCTCACTTCATTCTGCATTTGTTCATCCAAGTCTGCTTCCCAAGTTTCTCAGAAATGATCCATTTCATTATTTCTCACATCACAATAGTATTATAGTGCATTCATATACTTCAAGTACTTTGCAAATTTCAAAACATTTTCCTGGTGTTGGTTGCTATAATGGTGATGATCATTGGGTAGAAGACTGTCTTGTTTAGGGTCAGGCTGGATCTGGAGATTAAGGTAGTTCTTTCATCTCTGAAATCCTTTAATTCTATGGTTCTAAAGCCATGCTATAGTCTTGTTAGAAAGATATTGACTCAATGGTGCCAACTGGACTTGGCAAGTGATTGGATTGGGTGGGAGTTGAGTCTTCTCAACATCTTTCTTACCTTCTCTCTTTTTTCGAATTGTCAAGGGTTGAATGTGAAATGTGACATATACATATAGTCAAAGTTATCTAAAGGATTAAAAGCAAGGGTGGAAAATAATACAAATGGAAAACTGTAATAAGCATGAAGCACAACATGCTAGTTCTAAGCAAGATGAATCCTGTAAATGGAAGAGAATTCTGGGTAGAAATATCTGTCAGGAGGGTTCATTCTGAACACTGTGAGAAGGTAGCAGACAAATGTTTCTGGGAAATAGCCTTAGATCACACAAATTCGAACTGTCTCCCTAATAAAATCTGGCATTTATGGAGCACTTTGTGTACATTATCTTTTTGGAATCTCATAGCAACCCTGATGGGATAAATAATACAGGTACTCAGCCCCATTTTATAGAGGAGAAAACTGAAAATCAAAAAGTGTGACTAACGTGTCTCCTGAACACAGTGTTAGATTTGAATCCTGTACAACCTGAAGCAGAATCAAGGATTCTTAAAGTTGGCAGACACTTCTGGGATGTTACCATCATCATCATCATCATCATCATCATCATCATCATCATCATCGTATAGTGCTTTATGTTTTGCAAAGAACTTTACAAATATTATCACATTTGATTCTCACAAAACCCTGGAATATTAGTGTTTTTATTATCTCCATTTTACAGATGAAGAAATTGAGGTAGACAGAGGTTAGCTAATTTGTCCAGCATCATAGCAAGTAAGTAACATATGACATAAGCAGTTAAGGAGCTTTTCTTTTAGAACCACCACTTTACATGTATTAGTGATGAATAGCTCACTACCAATAGAGAGAGCCCTTTCTACTTTAGAACAATGTTAATTTTTTAGGAGGGGAAACTAGGTGGTCTATCTACTGGTCCTGGAGTCAAGAAGACTCACCTTGTTTAGATCAAATAGAAATTCAGAAATTAATAGTTGTCTACCCTGGCCAAGCCTCTTAACCCTATTTGCCTCAGTTTCCTCATCTGCAAAATATACTGGAGAAGGAAATGGCAAATCACTTCAGTATCTTTAGCAAGAAACCCCTATATAACGTCATGGAGAATCAGAGAGAACTGAACAATAAAATTGTTTGGAAGTTTCTTTTATTATCAAATTGAAATTTACCTTAGTACAGTATGTTCCCAAAGCCTCAGTGCAGATTTCAGTTTGACAGCTTAGAATAACTAAGGCTTTGGAGACATCCTGTATAGTTTCTACCCAGCGGTCCTAACTCTTCCTTTTAGGATCCTCGTAAAAGGTCATATCCTTCTGATATATGTGGAACATTTTGCTAATTATATAAATCCCAGAATGTTTGAAGACCTTCCTAAATAAGTACCATAAAAATTCAAAAGACTTTGGCCCAATTATCTACACATAAAAGATAGGTAGACGAGAAATTTTCAAGCCATCTCTATTTGGGGTCTAGGGATTCTCAAGAGATTCTCAATAGTTGGCTTCTTAATACAAAATTTTAATACTATCTGAAGGATTCTATATAATTATCCAAATATATTACAATTATATGTATATATATATGTATATGCACATACATATGTATATATATGTGTGTGTGTGTGTGTGTGTGTGTGTGTGTGTGTCGGTGTGATTCTTCTCTGAGGGTTCCCAATAAATTTTCCTTTGTGTTTTTTGTTGAAAGGGGTTCATAGAGAATGGTATGGAATATTATTGCTCTGTAAGAAATGACCAGAAGGAGGAATACAGAGAGGCTTGGAGAGACTTACATCAACTGATGCTGAGTGAAATGAGCAGAACCAGGAGATCACTATACACTTCAACAACAATACTGTATGAAGATGTATTCTGATTGAAGTGGAAATCTTCAACATAAAGAAGATCTAATTCACTTCCAGCTGATCAATGATGGACAGAAACAACTACACCCAGAGAAGGAACACTGGGAAGTGAATGTAAACTGTTAGCACTACTGTCTTTCTACCCAGGTTACTTATACGTTTGGAATCCAATTCTTATCGTGCAACAAGAAAATTGGATTTACACACATATATGGTATCTAGGTTATACTGTAACACAATTAATATGTATGGGATTGCCTGTCATCTAGGGGAGGGAGTAAAAAGGAGGGAGGAGAAAATTGGAAAAAGGAATACAAGGGATAACGTTGTAAAAAAATTACTCATACATATGTACTGTCAAAAAATTATAATTATAAAATTAATTAAAAAATTAAAAAAGAAAGGGATTCATAGAAAAAAAAAAAAAAAAACACCAACTTAAGAAAACACAGAGGAACCAGTGGTCTGGATGTAATATTCTTGTTCATTATAACACACACACACACACACACACACACACACAAATACTCACCCAACTGAGTAATAGTAAAGATGTGATTTATTGTAGAATATCACTTGTGAAATGGCCTGTTTCCCTCCTAATAAACTCATCAACTATTCCCTCAATAAAAATGTACAATAGTTTATTAGAAATTACATATGGATGAAAAAGTAAATTCTAGGAGTTATAAGTAATGAGTGTTCTTTTAGTTGTCTTTCTCCCAAAAGTAATAAATAATGATAATAAAGGCCTTGTTTATTCTGATTCCTTCATTTTCCTTGAGAAACAATTTTTCAAATCCCTCAGAATTGTGTCACTTGTTACATGGAACTTTCTCACTCTGTTTCTCTCCGTGTGTGTACATGTGTTTCTTTTTTACTCTTGCTCTCCCTTCCTCTCTCATTCACTTCTTCCTTTCCTCCCATCCTCCCCACTCCCTGTAAACACATATATAGGCACACATACTGGTTTAGTCATGTTGTCTTTATTTATTTGTTTGTTTGTTTTTTGTTTCTTTAATCCTATTCTCCATTAACTCCCAAAAGTAGATTAAATTTGTGATAGTCTCCTCTGTCCTTGATGATTAAAGATGTTTATTATCAAATGCTTTAGAGATCTTTTTCATTTGTGTGTACATGTGTTTATGTCCCTACTTCCAAGTTCATCCCTAAATGTGCTCTGAATTAATTTGCTTAGTTGTCTCTTGTCAATTTTTCTTTAAACTTGTCTTTTTTTCTGCTGCTCCTCATTATTTTATGAGGCAATATGATTTTGCAAATGAGTTTATGGTTTTAAGTAATATTACCTGTGGCTGCCAAATTTCTTTGGTTGGAAAGAACAACTAAATTTGGTTGCTGAATAATTTTAATTCATTTTTTTTGTTTTCTTATGGTGATCAATTTATATTAGGTAAACTTTCATATGCAATGGTTATAATAGGAGTTGATGTATTTTACTCGGTTCATTTCACATTTTTTGGCATTGCTAATTTGTTTAAATATGTCATTCTTGTTTTTTTTATTCCATCTTAACTTTTATCTTTTGTCTTAATAAGTTGGTGGCCTTACTGTGCAGAGGTCACTTAGGGATGGATTCAATTTTACTAACAGGTCATTTACCATCTGATTAACTGTAAAAAAAAATTAAATTTGGTGACATTTGTTGGTGCTCACCATGATTAGAGGCTACCAATTATTTTATTGAAAAACTAATCACAAAAATCTTCATATCTGTGCAAAGTGTAATTTTAGCTTTTAGTCTTCCTTATGTCTTCTCTCTGAACTGTTTTCTACCATATTTACTTTTTGGTCATTCTTGCCTATCCCCATCTTTGCAGTACAATCATAGAGCACTAAAGTATATGTCTATTACCTTGGACGGTCTTCCTGAATTTTCCCTAGATTTTATCTAGCTCTTTATCCTCTCTGCAACAGAAGAGGGCACATAAACTGCATTTCTTTTTCCTTTTTCAAATCTGTATCACCAGCACTGCAATGGGAGATGAACAGAGGTCCCATGAAATGATGGTTCTTGCTGCCTTTGGACACAAGATAAAACCAGCTCTGCCAATTCCTTTATTTGCCTCTCAAAGAATAATTTGGGAGTCCTCTCATACTTCCAATTAGTTGTTGCTTCCTTTTGTTCCCTGATTTATTTTATAATAAAAATGTCAAGATCGACATGACTCAGAGTTTTAATAGAATGTCCATTGGACAAGGATCTCCTACTTAGAATACTAAGAACTAAGCTAATATTTATGAACTATTTAAAAATGCTATGCTTCTTAATAATGATGACAAGGAAGAGGAAGAGGAGGATGGACATATTTTTTAAAACACTTTAAGGTTTACAAAGAGCTTTGTAGTATCTAGATGTCCCCTCACAAGAATGATGTGGAATTATTGCAACTATTATCTTCATTTTATAAGGAAACTTAGATGATTTTCCAAGTTTCACACAATTAGTAAAGTCTGAATCTGAATTTGAATCCTGGTCTTTCTTACTCCAAATTTCAATCTCTCTAAATCATTAGCTGTTTCTCTTTGTCAATGTCAAAACAAACATGACTATATAGGATTAAAGTACATTTTGCAGTTGTCTTTATATCATGGGGCTAGATGAACATATATATATATATATATATATAAAGTATATATATATATGTGTGTGTATATATGTAAAATATATGTGATATATACATATGTATGCATGTGTGTATATGTGTGTATGTGTGTGTGTGAGAGAGAGAGAGACAGAGAGAGAAAGAGAGACAGAGAGAGAGAGAAACAGAGAGAGACAGAGAGAGAGAGAGAGAGAGAGAGAGAGAGAGAGAGAGAGAGAGAGAGAGAGAGAGAGAGAGATTCTCAACTGGCCAGAAGACTGAAGATGAACCACTTGGTACCTTAGTGGGTAGACTGATTTATAAGCAGATACAGACATCAGTTGGAAGATCTTTTTCAAGATGGTGGAACTAGCCAAACAATATGGCCTTAGAAAACCCAAGGACATAGTCACACTGCGATGAGGTCTTACAGTAAGAAAAGAGAAATCCATGGGCACTCAAAGTCCATTGAGAAAGGCAAGACCACAGTGATGATTTTTACATTTCCCTGTTGACTAATATTAAAATTGTGGTTAAATGGCATCCACAGCCCTTTTCGACATGACTTATATTTCTAAGCCACATGTCCCCCCATCTCATATTAGCGATGATAATTTTTTGAGCCTAGTAACAGACTTTAATGAGATTTAGCCCAATATTCTAGTCTGCCAGGATGTTTTGGATGCTGACTCAGTCATCCAATGTATTATTTGTCCCTCCCAACTTTATGTCATCTGAGAACTGATCAGCCATTCTTGCCCATTAGTCATTAGCTGTGCCAGGGGACTAATAGCTATTCACCTAAAAGAATGATATATGGGATCAGACAATTTGAGGAAGGGAAGAGGAAGGGGATGAGTATTTATATAGTGCCTACTTTGTGCCAGAAACTGTGTTAAATGCTTTACACATGCTATTTCAGTTTATCCTTATACTTGCATTTATTAGCATCCCCCACTTTAGAGTTGATACAAGGCCAAACAAACATTAAGTTTCTTGTGTCACAGAGCTAGTAATTGTCTGAGGCTTGATTTGAACTCAGTTCTTTCTTATTCTAGACCCAATTGATTTTAGAGAACCTCTATCCTGGTTGTCTCTTTTTAAAAACATGGAATTGGAGGTTCATATTGGGGAAATGACTTGTTCAAATTTAGACAGGTAGAAAAGAGCCAATTGCAGATATGTACACAGGTATTCTAACTCCTATCATAGTTAGTGTATGGTGTCTATCAATGCCTTTTAATTTGATAAGTCACACCAATCTATCCTCCACTCAGCTGTCAAATTGGTCTTCATAAAATGCAGATCTGATCATATCAATCCCCCATTCAATAACCTCCAATGGCTCCCTATTACCTCCAAAACAAAATATAAAATATTCAGTCTTTCATAGCCTGACCCCACCTACTTTTCTAGTTTTCTTGCAACTTAATCTTCTCCTTATATCTTCTTTGCAGGGACACTAAAGGGCTAAGAGGTAGACAGGTTGTCCAAATCATGAGAAAACTGAGACAACTTCATGACCTGGTAAGTGACAAAGCCATAATTTGAATTCAAGTCTTTGGTTCAAATTGAATGCATTTTCTCCTCTACCAGAGCCCTGGGACTGGAAATCAGCTCTCCTTATACTGTGTTTGGTGTTTTTCACCCAAGACCAGGCTGCCTATAAGTTTGCTCTACACGGGTGTTCACACATATACTCACATGCACAGACACATGTGTTCTCTTCTCAGAAGCAGGAGATCCTTGGGTGTGGGTGCGAGAGGTCAGACCTGGGCTGCAGAAGGGTCAGGGAATCTTCTGGCTGGGGGCCCGGGGGCTCCTCTGAAGCTCCCAGGAGCTCCCCAGTCCCTTACAAACCATAAATCATAGCAACCATAAACATGAAAATGGGCTGACTAGTAATTGAGGATGATAATAAAAGTTTATTAATTTAATTGCTGCATCCAGTTCATTCAGGGTTTCTCAACACTCTCCATAAATATCTGTTTATTTTGAGATCATCATTCCATTTTTTTTCTACTCAGAGTCACAACATTGGTGGGCTGTTTCGCTGCCAATCCCCACCTTCCACCCAATAGTATGTGGGTATCCAATACTTTTTACCTTTTTGGGGGGGTTGGAAGGAGCTGGCCCGAGTTTCAGACCAGGAAAACTATTTTTTTCTGTTGTTTCTGATTCCTGGGCAAATCTGAAGGCTCTCGATGGCGGCAATTTCCCAAATGCCTCTAGGCCCCACACATGCTCTCAGCTCCCATCTGGCTGGAGGAATTGGCCATTTTGTGGGCATCCTGACCTTGGTCAGTTGAGAGGCTTTGCTATTATAGACACCTTAGGATATACCCTTGTGGAAGGGAGGAATGGAGGAGGAAAGGGGGCAGAGGCTACAGGCTGAGTAATGAGAAGGATCTCTGAGGAGAGCCATGGAGGACAGCACTTTTAAATTATTGTGTACAGTTCTGGGTGACACATTCTGGGAAGGACATCAAGTAAGGGAAGAACATCAAGAGTGGGATAACCAGGATTTTTGTGCATCCATGCTATATGAAGAGCAGCTCAAGGAACTAATGATTTTAAACCTGGAGATGAGGAGGCTGAGTGATGGATGGTGTTTTTATGTATTTTAAAGGCTGTGCCACAGAAGAGAGATCAGCTTTATTCTTCTTATGCTCCAGAGGGGATACACACACACACACACACACACACACACACATGTATGGGTGTTTATATGCATATATGTAGATATAGATTTGTATGTGTGTCTCTATATATGTAGAGCTAGATATTTGAACTGAAACACAAAATGAGCTTCCTTGCATCATCGCAAATTCACCCAAAGTCCCCAAGTGGAGGCTATGTGACTATGGGCCATACAGAGTTAAAACAAACCCCATATGGGCAGAGTACAAAATGTTCTCCTCCCAACCATACTGTCCATCATGTAGGGAGATTATCCTGAGCCTCCCTGTGGAGATGATGAAGCTGCTGCTCAGAGAAGAGCCTTGTTTAAGGTCATCCAGTCAGAGAATTTTGATGGGATTGGACTCAGGGCCTCTTGACATAACCCTCTTGCCACTGCACACCCGTCCTCTCAAAAGGGCTAAGGGGAGCAGGGAGGATTATAGTAAATGATCTCTGAGGTTCCTCCTGAGCCTCAAAGTCCATAATTGAGGAGACAAAATGACACAGGAAAAATTTAGCCAGGAGTCTTGAGAACTGAGTTCCAATTTTCCCTCTGCTGTGTTTACTAACTGTAGAATCTTGGAGAAAGAACTTTATTCTGTGTGTCTGTTTCCTCATTTGTAAAAAGAAGAGGCTGGATTGATTCTAAGCTCTCTTTAAGTTTCTAGCTTTTAGTCTATGATTATTTCATTAAAAATCCATCCAATGGAGTTTCATTTATTTTACCAGAGAGGAAATGACCAGATTTTTTGTCTTCAAAGTCATTTCTTCAGAGTCAGTCATGTCCAGAGCAAGAGAAGGAACTGGCTTGGGTATAAGGAAGTGGCTAAGGGAGCTTGCAGCTGCTGCAAACCTAGGTCACTGGCATGATTCTTTAATGGGAATCCTTGTATTACTGTTGTGAGTGTGGAGTTCATTCTGGGTGCTGGGATATGCAGGGAATAAAACCTGAAAAGGATGAGTTGGAAAACTGTCTCTGAAATGGAAAAAAAATACTAGAATATATTTGTGTGTGTGTGTGTGTGCACACTTGTACAGGTGTGTACTCATGGGTATATTGTAGATGATTTCTTCCTCTACAACCAACACAAATATATACAATATACCCATGAGTATATTGTATATATTTGTGTTGGTTGTAGAGGAAGAAATCATCTTCTAAGTATCACAGAATACTCAATTTGGGAGGAACCTTTTACATCAACTAATCCACTCTAAAGAAACTGAGTCAAAAAGAGTCCAAAGTCATGAATCCAAAAGAGGTGTGACCAATCCAAGGCCATGGGATGATTTACTGACAAATCCAGGGAGATGTGATCAGAAGAACTTGGTAGATAAAAAAGTAGGATGTCACTCCAATGCTTACACCATTGGAATATAGGATCATAGATCTAGTGCAAGATTTCAGAGACATCACATCAACTCACCTCGCCGTATAGGTAGAGAAACTAAGGCTCAGGGGAACTTAGTGGTGTGTTCAAGATCACATAGATTGTAGATACCGAGATGATAAAGGAGAGAAAGAAAGGAGTGAGGGGAAGAGGGAAAGAGGGAGGGAAGGAGGCAGAAAAAGAAGGAAATGAAGGAGGGAAGAAAAGAAGGAAGGAGGAAGGAAGGAAGGAAGGAAAGAAGGAAGGAAGAAGGAAGGAAGGAAGGAAGGAAGGAAGGAAGGAAGGAAGGAAGGAAGGAAGGAAGGAAGGAAGGAAGGAAGGAAGGAAGGAAGGAAGGAAGGAAGGAAGGAAGGAAGGAAGGAAGGAAGGAGGGAAAGGAGAAAGGAAGGAAGGAAGGAAGGAAGGAAGGAAGGAAGGGAAAGGAGAAAGGAAAAGAAGGAAGGAAAGGAGGGAGGAAGAGAGGTTAGAGGAAGGAGAGAGGAAGAGAAAAAAGGGAGGGATAAAAAAACATTTGTTTAGAACTTACTAAGGTTCAGGCAAGAAATAAATAGGAATACTAGCATTCAACCCAAGAAATCTGTCTTCCATTTTAACTCTTCATTTGAACTACTGATGGGACAGAAAAGTGAATATTCTTTGAATGGGTTCCTAAAACAATCAATTTAGTCTTACACACACACACACACACACACACACACACACACACACACACACACACACACACACATACTCACTCACCTCTATACACATAGAAGTGTTCTCTGCAGTCTTTCCCCCCCCAGCTGCACCAAGCTCTGGTTTCCAGCAGGGGACATCCATAGCCCAGACAACAGAAGCCCAACTCAGCAGATGGAAGCGTCTGTAATCCTGTGCTTTTAACTGAACATTATGAAGCACTGGGAGACACAGAGCTGACCTCAGCCCATTCACTATCTTGTTCTGCAAAGACAAAAGTCCTTGGGTGGGATGACCCAGCTCTTCCTTGACAATGGGCAGAAGGGGGAACCTCAGCCTAATCCAAGGCTCATCATCGTGTATTAACATCACAAGGCCAGAGAGAGCATTTTGCTCATACTAATTGTGCAGAATTCACCCCGGCCTAATGTGAGAAAGAGCCCAGATCATAAAAGCTGGGGAGGGATGGAGCTAACACTGTGACTCACATCTCAGCTGAGGTCATCCAAGGGGATGCTGTGGAGATCCACGTCCTGGGGACTAGAGGGGCTCCTTCTGGCTTTGCCTGATGTTTGAGCCATAGATTCCATTGAACCTCTGCCCCCTACATGGGAGAAATAATGAGGGGAACAGTCCTGGGGGACCCCAGGAAATCGAAGCCACCATCCAACTTTGGTAACACTGGTCTTTTTTGTAGCTAGTAGCAGAGAAAGGAAAGAGAAATGGGGCACACAGGAAGATGGCAGGTTATTTCTCAAAAGGATTGTGAGTAATATGGACACACACACACACACACACACACACACACACATACACACACACAGTACTGCTACTCAGCAAAGCTAAATATTCCTTTCATTGTTGTTGCTCAGTTGTCTTCAGTCACTTCCAACCCTCCATTGGGAGTTTTCTTGGCAGAGATACTGGATTAGTTGGCCATATCCTTCTCCAGTTCATTCTGCATTTGAGGAAACTGAGGCACATAGGTTAAGTAACGTGCCCAGAATCACACAACTATAAAGGTCTGCGGCCAGATTTGAATTCAGGTCCTCCTAACTCCAGGCCCCGGGCTCTATTTAACTAAGTCACCTAACTGCCCAAAATGGGCCTAAAAAAGAATTAGTGTAAGAAAGTGAGTTACTGATTTTCAGTGAGTGATATACTTCTCCTTGTTTTCAAATAGTCTCTCATCCTCAGACTGAAGGTGTAGACCCCTCTCTCTTTCCAGCTGCCATTCATCAGCTCTTCCCTGTTGTCTGGAGGGACTCCAATCAGTGGCTAATTAGAATCCAGCCCTTGGAATACGTGTGATTGCTTGACCCAAGGCAAACCTCACTGGGATTATTATATGACTCAGACACTTATTAGCTGTGTGACTCTGGGCAAGTCACTTAAATGTGTTTGCCTCAGTTTTCTCATCTGTCAAATGAAGTAGAGAAAGAACTGGCAAACTCCTCCTTATCTCTGCCAAGAAAATCCCAAATGGGATCATAAAAAGTCAGACATGACTGAAATGACTAAACAGCAACAAATTTTATGACTATTTCTGGTCCTATTGGATCAAATCCCCATGGATTGAACCTATCATCTTTAGGCTAATGATTCTCAAATCTCCTGATCTTAGTCTTTCCCTCCAGACCTTCCCCTGTGACGGCCCAAGGTTCCTCCATTCTCCTTATCCCTCAGGCTCTCAACTTTGGAGTAATCTCCAAATCTCTCATCAACTCTCAGCTCCCACATCCACACTGTTGTCAAGACCCGGCACTTCTTCCTTGCAGCCTCTCTCTGATTTAGCCCCTTCTCTCTTTCGATGCAGCCATCGGGCCTTCCTCAGGACACCTGGACTATTGGACTAGTCTGTCGGAGACGCTCCCTGCCTCAAGATTCTCCTCATTCCCCTCTAGCCTCCATTCAGCCTCCAAGGTGCTTTTCCTAAAGTGCAGGTGTGACCCTGTCACCCCCTTTTCAGTGGCTCCTTATTGCCTCCAGGATCAAATACAAAGGACTCTGTTTGTCATTTCAAGACCTTCATGAATGATTCGCCTTCTTTCATTTCCACTTTACATATTACCACCATTTATTCTTTGATCCAATGAAATGGGTCTCCTGGTTACTGAAGGAACAAGACCCTCTATCTGCTGGCATCTTCACTGGCTGCCCTCATGCCTAGAATGCTCTTCTTCCTCCTCTCTGACTCCTGACCTCCCTGGCTTCTACCTTCTCCAGGGACCCTTCCCCAACTCTCTTAATTCTAAGGCCTTCCCCCTTGTGAATTAATTCCTGTTTCTCCTGTATGGAGCTTTCTTTGAATACATTTCCTTGCTTGTGTGCCTCATTAGACTGTGAGCAGGGACTGTCATTTCTTTCTATCACCCCAGAATTTTGAATAGTTCCTGATACATAATAGACACTAAATAAATTTTACTGACTAGAACTGATTAGGAAACACTTTTTAAATTTTATTATTTTAATAATAGCTTTTAATTTAAAAATATACGCAAAAATAATTTTCAGCATTCACTCTTGCAAAAGCTTGTGTTCCAAAATTTTCTCACTCCCTTCCCTCCACCCTTCCAGGGTCCTAGATGGGGAACAATCCAATATATGTTAAAGGGGAGCAATTCTTCCAAGCATATTTCCATATGTATCATTCTGCACAAGAAAAATCAGATGAAAGGAGGAAAAAATGAGAAAGGAAAACAAGCAAGCAAACAACAAAAAGAGTGAGAATGTTATGTTGTGATCCACATTCAGTTTCCCAAGGTCCTCTCTCTGGGTGCAGATGGCTCTCTCCATCACAAGACCATTGAAACTGGTCTGAATCACCTCATTGTTGAAGAGAGCCATGTCCATCACATCATGTCCTTCGCATAACCTTGCTGTTGCCTTGTACAATGATCTCCTGGTTCTGTTCCTTTCCCTTAACATCAGTTCCTGTAAGTCTTTCCAGGCCTCTCTGAAATCATCCTGCTGAGCATTTCTTATAGAACAATAATATTCATAGACCATCACTTATTCAGCCATTCCCCAGCTGATGGGCTGCCACTCAGTAGGAAATGATTTTGATTGGCTTCTCAGATGTATATTGTAATTTTCAAGGACTTGACCTTGTGTGTATTTAATTATTTTTTTTCCTATTTAGCCGCACTTGAGTGAAAAGATAAGAATTGCTATAAGCTTTTGGTGGGCTGGGAGTAAAGGAGAGAGGGAGAAGAGAAGGAAAAAAAGACAGACAGAAAGATAGAGACAGAGCAACAGAGATAGAGAGCCCAAAGTCTACTTTCCCCTTTGGGTTGAGTATGAATCCCTGAGCTTATGGCTCTGCCATTTCCTCTGTCTCTATTATGTCTAATCATCCCTGTCTTAGGTGAAAGAGTATTGGAGATGGAATGGATGAGGCTATGAGATTTTGAGCTTTTCAAAGGAATGAGTCACTAAATGCAAGTGAGGGAAACTCATTGCAGAGTTTGAGGACAGATGAGGATGGTGAGAAGTATAGAGACAAGAACCTAAATAACTAGTGTATCCATAGAGTGAAAACATCTAAGAAGGAGTAACTCATCTATTGACTATCTCACAATTAGAAGTGAATTTCCAAATAGTGAGAGGAACTACTTCATAGAAGCTGCTTTAAATTTGAGCCCATTCTTTTCAGATTGTGCTATCCGCACCCCCTCCCACCTCCCACACCAGATGTTGGGGAAATATTTGGATTTTTGTTCTGAAAAAAAATGGTCATGTTTTGAGAAGTCCCTCTGGTTACTTGCTCATCCCTCTGATAGCTTCCTCCACTACCTCCTCTTACTCCCATCTCTCAAGAAGTCGTCCTCCTCCCCAAGACTAAAGTCTCCACAAACACAAATGATCTTATTTCTTCTGTCTTCAAGAGAATGGCTTCTTTATCATTGCTTCTTTCTCACTTATCTTCTTTCTCTCCTGTCTACTGGCTGTTTCTCTATTGCCAATAAAGATCCATGTCTCCCCTGTTCTCCTAAAAACATCACTTGATCAATTTTTCAGAGTTATCTATCATCCCACATCTCTCCTACCTTTGGGGCTAAACTCTTGAGAAGGCTGTCCCCATAAGAGGTACCTCCAACTCTTTTTTCTTAACTCTCTATAGTCTGGTTTCAATCCTGTTATTCCATTGGAACTGCTCTCGCCAAACTTGTCAATGCTCCCTTAATTGCTAAACCTTATGACCTTTCCCCATCATCATCCTTCTTAATTTCTCTTTAGTCTCTTTAGCCTGTTAATCACCCTCTCCTTAACACTCCTTTCTCTCTAGCTTCCCAGAATACATTTTCACCTGGTTCTCCTCTCATCTATAGGATTGCTTCTTCTTAGTGTCCTTTGCTGAATCTTCATCCAGTCCCTTTATTCTCAGTGTTTCCCACAGATGTGTTCTTGTTCTTATGTTTCTTCTTCCTCTATACTATTTTTGGTGACCTCATCTGCTTCCATGGATTCAATTATCATCTCTATGCTATTGTTCCACAAATCGACTTATCCATTCCTAACCTCTCTGCTAACCTCTGGTCTCAAAATTCCAATTACCCACTAGACATCTCAAACTGGATGTTCTGTCAACGTCTTAAATTCAACATGTCCAAAACTGAACTCCTCATCATTCCCCCTCCAATCTTTCTCCTCTTCTAAACTTTCCTACATTTGTTGAAGCAACATAACCTTCCAGTCCCTGAGCCTTGTAACTGCTCTAGCACTGTGTTGATTTTACCTTTGCAGCAGTGATTACGTGTGCCCTCTTCTCTCCTCGGACTCTTCCAACATCCTGAAAATGCTGAGCATAATGCCTGATATATAAAAGATTTTAAAGAATATTCATTGACTGAATGAATGAAAGAATGACTGGCAGAGACCTTTATCACTTCACACTTGGACTCCTGAAAACCTGCTGGTTTCCCTCCCAAACACAAATCTCTCACCGCCTCAATCTGAGCTATAAAAATAATATCCTAAAGCATAGGTGTGACCATGTCAACTCTCCTCAATAAGCCCCAGTGGCTCCCTATCACCTCCAGAATCAAATATGGCATTCTATTTGTCCTTCATAGTCCTTCAAAACCTGCTCCTTCCATTCATTTTTTTAAGTCTTCTCCCATCCAGCCTCCCCACCCTTCTATCAACTATACATTCTTCAATCAAGCCACTCTGTCCTTGTTATTATCCCTCAAACAAGTCATGACATTTTCCCTGGGTATCCATCATGCCTAGAATACATTCACTCACTGGTCTCCTTCAAGTTCCAGCTCAAATCTCATTTTCTACAGGGAGTCTCTCTCTCTCTCTCTCTCTCTCTCTCTCTCTCTCTCTCTCTCTCTCTCTCTCTCTCTCTCTCTCTCTCTCTCTCTCTCTCTTTCTCTCTCTCTCTATTTCTCTCTCTTTATTTCTCTTTATTTCTCTCTCTCTTGTCTCTCTCTCTTTCTCTGCCTCTCTGTCTCTCT
The DNA here is from genome assembly GCF_048593235.1 of Sminthopsis crassicaudata. Lineage (NCBI taxonomy): Eukaryota > Metazoa > Chordata > Mammalia > Dasyuromorphia > Dasyuridae > Sminthopsis > Sminthopsis crassicaudata. The sequence continues at coordinate 15,693,910 of NC_133620.1, read as the reverse complement.
GTCTCTGTCTCTGTCTCTCTCTGTCTCTCTCTCTCTCTCTCTCTCTCTCTCTCTCTCTCTCTCTCTCTCTCTCTCTCTCTCACACACACACACACACACACACACACACACACACACTGTGTGTGTATGTCTGTCTGCCTCTGTGTGGCTGTGAGTGTGTCTATCTGTCTCACTCCCTCTTTCTTTGTGTGTGAACATATATAAATTTATTATGTTATTTTATATTTATTTTCTCATTTACATGTAAAGATAGTTTTCAACATTCATGTTTATAAGATACTGAATTCCAAATTTTCTTCCCCTCCAAGATGACAAGCAATCTGAAATAGGTTAGATCTGTGTGATCATGTTAAACCTATTTCCAAATTAGTCATGTTGTGAAAGAAGAATTAGAACAAAAGGGAAAAACCACAAGAAAGAAAACCTTTGATGACTGGAGCAGAATCCATTATGCTTCAGCTGAAGTTAAAAACAAACAAACAAACAGACAGATAAACAAACAAACAAAAAAAAAAAACAGTGATAGTGATTCTGATCTCAGATGAAGCAAAAGCATAAATAGATCTAATTTAAAAAGATAAGGAAAGAAACTACCTTTTGCTAAAGGGTACCATAGATAATGATGTAATATCAATACCACACATATGTGCACCAAGTGGTAGAACATGCAACTTTGCAGAGAAGTTAAAAGAGTTGCAAGAAGAATTTGACAGCAAAACTATAGTAGTGGGGGATCTCAACTTTGCTCTGTCAGAACTAGATAAATCAAACCACAAAATAAATAAAAAGTTAAAGAGGTAAATAGAATTTTAGAAAAGGTTAATATGATATACAGGAAACTTTTTCCTCATATTTCTTAGTTCTAGCTTCTTTCCTCCTAAATATTTCTGAGTTGTTTATATATTGTCTGCTTCATTATATTTGTTAGTTCTTTTATGTCAAGGATTATCTTTTATCTTTCTTTGTATCCTCCATTGCTTAGTGCCTGGAACATAGCAATCCTTTAATAAATGTTCATCAAATGACTGATTGCTATTGTTTTATTTTTAATAAATATCCATTTGTAAAGGTTAATTGGTATTAATTAACAAAATTATATTGGGCTGCTAATCAAAAACTATAGAGTCTCTGTCCCTGATACACTTATATTCTATGGGGGTATACAATATTTATATATTTAAACAAATCCAAAGTAATTTCTTGAGGGGAACACTAATCACTTGTGGAGATGGGTCAAGATAGGCTTCCTTGGGGAGATGACATTTTGAGTTGAATTTTGAATGAATGAGTGATATAATCAAAAAGCCTATGTTAAAGTCATACCATATGCCAGTCATTGAGCTGGGTGCTAGGTATAAGAAGACAAAGCAAAATCTTCCCCTCCCTCAAGAGGCTAACATTTTACTGGAAATAAATGACATATCTACAGTTGAGAAAATGGAAAATATCGACAAAGACAGGATGCAGTAATTTCAGAGGGCTGAAGACACAAATAAGTATGTGGGTATAGGGAAGAAGCAAAGAAAGACCCTCTAAAAGAGATGGCTCTTAAACTGGAGCCTAGGGATCCTTGTGGGAGTGGGTTTGATTGGATACTTGAAGTCTATGCCAAGAGAACATGAGATCTGGCAGTTTCTACTAAGCTGGAAAGGCTTCAAATTCCCAATGATGCACTTATATCATTTTTATTGTTATTTGAAGATATGCCTAGCTAAGTTAGAAGTTCATTGCCAGAGATTTTATCTCTAAGAGTTGATTCATTTCACTCCTGATCAACTCACAAAACCAGATAATAAGGTAAGGAAGAGGCAATGGTCAGTGTCATTAAAATTAATCCTCTGCACCAACCTCCCCCCCAAAACAGACAAACAAAATAATGGATCCTTAATGTCTCAAAAATGAAATACACCACACAGAATAGATTAATGTTATGTTGCTTCTATAATGAGGGGTTGAGTTCCTTCTGAGTCACTTCCCCAAATCCCAAGTTTCCCCAAACTGGTCCAGTACCTAGAAGAAGGCTGACAGGTCCTTCCCTTTGGATTCCAGGAGGGATTTTTTTTAGTACTATCAATAATGAGCCCTTACAACATTCCTCAAAGCCCTCAAAGATCACCAATTAGTCAACAGTAGCTAATTATCTTTTAGAAAGGACTTTGCTGAGATGTTCTCATAAGAAGAGTAAATACAATGCATTATCTCCCACTTGAGGACATATTCTCTCCCTTGCACACACACAAGTCCTTGGAGGGAGCAAGTTTGAAGTTTATGGGCTTTTCTTGCCAAATGGCAAACTCATGACTCTCAATTATTGGAAGTCCTTTTTTTTTCTCATTGCAGAGTCCAGATGAATTATGCCTTCATTGTGTGTAGCTTTCTTCTAAGTAAATGAGGGAGTTAGCTTGTCAAAGAACATTGTCATTAAGCAATAGCACAGTTAAATATTTCTGATGGTTGCCATGGATGGACATCAGAAGCAGGTAAACAAGCTCCCAAAAATGGCCTGCTAGATTAATTAGGATGCGGAGGAATTTTTCAGAGGAAATGGCAATGTTTGGTTCCTCACCAGCCCCTCCACCACGTAAGGTATGACAAGCACATGACATTCAGTTTGTCCCATTAACATGATCTACCCTTAGAAGCCATCCAACTTAATAAAAGGAAGAAAGGGAGATGGAAAGGGAGAGAGACAGTATACAAAAGACTTGGATGGCCTCTGACTTTAGTGGTGTTACCATAATCAAGTCATCATATCTAAGTCTCATTTTCCTCAACTGAAAGAAGAACGATGAGCACTGAAATGTTTTGAACACCAACCTCTTAGTGTTGTGAAGATCAGATAGATAATGGAAGTATAACACTTCATGAATTGGGGAATATTCCATACCATTTAGATTTTTATTATTTAAGGAAAAAGTGGACAGTATATATGACATCAGAAGATCTGAGTTTAAATCCTCCTTCCAACACATTAATAATAAATAATTTAAACACCCTGAACCTCAATTTCCTTATATGTAAAGTAAGGCAATTGAGTGTATGTGTGTGTATACATATACATATATATATATATATTACTGCTAATGTCTCTAACAGTTCTATGTCTACAGATATATGATGCTTTTTATTTTCTGTCACTCACTTTGTTATCTCGAAAAAATTACTCAACCTCCATAGTTCCTAATTTTTTAATCTGTAAAAATAAGAGGGCAAGATTTTATGGTATCTTTGCAATTCTTGTAATACATGGAAGAGGAATAGTTATAATTAAAATAGCCTCCCAAAAGGATTTTTGTAAAAATCAAATATCATAATGGACATAAAAGGCTTGGTAAAATTTTAAATGCTTTGTAGACAAAGGACCAGTCAATATGGTGGTCAGGGAATAGAGTTGACTTTGAAATCTTAAAGAGTTCAACTGTTCCCTCTGATTCATATTAATTGTGTGACCTTGGGCAAACCAATTAAACCATTAAAAATCCCAGGCAGGTCTCTAATGTTCTTTATTTCCAGAGTATATTCCAGTCTTTACTAGTATACAGGAGATCCTAACCAAGTGACCCCTACACCAATGAAAGCAGAAGTTTATTAGGAAGACTAAAAAGATGAAAATGAAAATAAGGAAGAGGAAGATGAAAAACAGAATCAGAGATAGAAAAGGAAAAAAGAAGAAGAGGAAGGAAAAGAAGGAAGAAGAAATTGAGGAGGAAGATGAGAAGAAAGAAGAGAAGGAAAGGAAGAAGCTGCTTCTTTTTCTTACTGTTTTTTTCTCCAGGAAAGGAAAATAACAAGGCTATGTTATTTTATCTTTTTTTTTTTAAGTTTGGACTGAGCCCCAGCCATTTCAGAATTCAGAATTCTGAAGGCCAGATGGAAAAGACTATATAGTGGAAAGAGAGAAAAACAAGATTTGAATAAGCTTTTCATCTTGGCTGCCAAAAGTGCATTGCAGGGGGGCCCCAGGTCAAGAAGAAGAGAGAAAGGGGGTGTGGTGGTTTGGCCGATCCACACTGGAAATGATTTTCATGAAGATAAAATGCTCCAGTTGCATCCTTGGTCCCTAGATAGATGCACATACTAACAAATATGCTCTGCCCTAAAGCTGTTCTATCATAACATTTCTATAGCTTTAATTTCTGTTCATGTTCTCAGACAAACCACAGGCACAAAAGAGAACCCAAGAAGGTATTGAGTCCATCTCTTTGCCTTCTGGCAAGACCACACAATTGGGGGAAAAAATCTCTATTTTTAAAGGTTCCAGAGAATAAAAGTTCCCAGAAAAGGAGATTTCCCAATTTTCCTTGAAATTCAGTGTTTACAGCTCTCCTGGGAATTCCTTCTTATATCTCAGTGAGAGGGAAATGTAATGTTACAGAGAACTAGCTTAGGAATTGGAGACTCTGGAACTTACTTGCTCTGTGACCTTTGGCAAGACTGGACCCTCTGAGTAGTAGTTTCTTCATCTGTTGAATTAGGAAAGATTTTCTAAGATTCTTTGCTAATAATCATTTGTGTTTCCAGAGCATTTCAAAAGTCCCTTACTTGTTTCATAACTGCCTCAGGAAATTTGTAGTAGAAGTTTGACTATGCCCATTGTGCAGGTAGGAAAACTGAAATTCAGAGACTGAGTAATTGTGACTAACACACAAATTTAAGATTTGATCTAAGGTTGCCTGACAGCAGGGGAATACATTACTATGGCTTATTTCTGTCAAAGATTGATATTTTCTGAGTCAGCCCCAGAAATAATCATTGGTACCTTAGGTGATGATGAGATCACTGAGGAATAGGGTGGAGAGGGAGAAGAAAATTAGGTTACAAAAATAAGTATGAACAATGACCTCAGAGTCCACCTCATCCAATCTCCTCAATTTGCACAAAAGTAAACTGAAGCACAAGAAGAAGAATGGGCTTGCCTGAAGTCACTCAGATCTCAAGGATTGAAGCACCTAGAACTGAGTCTTGGGGTATACCCACCCATAAGGTCAATGGCCATGTTTCCCTTGCATCCATAACTGCTCTTTCTTTTTTGGTTCATCAAAGTGTCAGGCCTAACTACTCACAAAAATCCAAGGCTAGTACCAACACAACAAAATCCCTCAAAGAATTAATAAGAGATCTGGGAAGATATCAAATGCTGAGATTGTGAGGAAAAAATTTCCATGTATTTCTAGAAGTAAAAAGAGGCCACAGATTACAATTTGCTTTATCATCATCACCGTCATCATTAGATTTCTTTTTAAAACAATTTTGTAATTTTTAAATGCATTCACATGCGATTGGAAATCTCTTTTGAATGCTCTTCTTTACCCCTTCTCTGATATGCTCTAGACCCTCCCCAGGGACTATGAAATATGACTCCAAACTCCATATCATTTTATAGAATTCAAACTCAAATCAGCAAAAATGATGGTGACAAATCAGGTGTAGTCAGCCAAAAACATCCAAAAAATAACTCAGTCTTGGACCGAGAAAGACAGTGAATAGAATGGAAGTCTCGGTTTTTCTCTTGCCTTTTGGTTTCAATGACTCTGGACGAGAGGGCAAGGCTGATGACTTTGTACAATTCTTGCTGATTCACTAGAAATTCAATTTATCATCTTCACGATATCATCGGTCTTCTTCAAGAACACAGGATGAACAACTGTGATAACAACAGCAATGGCAGAGGATAGAATACTGGGTCTGGTGACAAACAGGAAGACAAGTTCAAATGCTGCTTCAGATTTTAGTAAGATTCCTTACTAACTGTGTGATTGATAAGTCACTTATCTGCCTCAGTTCTCTCTTCTATAAAATACAGAAGTGGACTACATAATTTCTTTGGTGCTTTCTGCTTCTGGAGATCTACTTCTGTTCTCTCTCTAATATGAAATATTTCAGGGGCCCAAGTTGTTTCTCTCCCCTAGACCCCAGGGCATAAACAGGGGAAGGAAGGGGATGCATATTGAACCAGATATAATCTCTTGGATCTATAGTTGTGAGAATATTAAGCTGTAAGGACCTTAGGAGACCACAGGATTCATCCTTTTCTTTTTTTCAGATGAGGTAAAAGCCCATATAAATGGAGCGACATTCAGCTCCCAAGTATGTAAGGTGTAATTCAAAGCCAGCTCTTCCTAACTCTAATCCAGAGCTATCCCTGTTTCCGTGACTCTTCTAGAGTTAATGTTCTGTAAGTCAGCGATCTCTGGATCATTGACATAATTATATAATGGGTAATATGTTATATATCATACTATATACACATCAGACACAGCATATACACACACATATATATGTATCTTTATAGCTCACATTCACAGCACCATTATATGTATACATAATATGCAAATACATAATATGCAAATATATATTATATACATATATGCATATACCCACAGATGTACATATACATATGTGGACATATTTCTATGATATAATTCACCATAACTATAGGCATATGTATAAACATAAATGTATATGTACATGTGTGTATAGCTATATGCATGTGCATATATGTACACATGTGTATATATATATTTATTTATTTATTTATTTATTTATTTATATACACACACATGTGTTTGTGTGTTTGCTTATTTACTTAGAGGCACTGGATTTTAATGTAGGCTCTCCTGATAGCCAACTATGTGACCTTAGGCAAGTCATTATAATTACCTCTCAAGAATCTAAAACCCACATGTAATGTGGATTGCCTAGACAAGATGCCCTCACCATTCTCTCTCATCTCTAAGTTGTTATGGCCAATTACAGCCATTTAAGCATTAACAGGGGATAAAGAATTTTCACTGGCACAAGGCTCTCTGCTGATGCTTTGTGGTGTATGTGCTTAATGAAGTCTGAGCTGCTAGAGCTTCATTAACTCTCCGCGGGAAATTCCCAGAGAAGAAATGAAGGTGCTATTGAGGCATGGGAAGGGGCTGTGGGACCAAAGCTTCGGCAGATAATTCTCAGACCTGAACACCTCTGAACTGGCCCCCTTCGTAGCAAAGAAGGGGACAAACATCCTTAGCTAAACCTCACATAACTAGCCTTTCCCTCCTTTGGGAGTAATAACGGCGAGTGCTATTTGCAGAATCTAAGGTTTGCAAAGTGCTTAGCAATTGGAACTTCATGACAACCCTAGGAGATAGGTCTTAGAGGCTTGAAGATCCCCATTTTATAAATGGCATTTCTTGCAATAAAGGGGCATCACCTCCAGTGGTTAGAAACACATCGGTGCAGTATCCTATCCCCGTCACCTTCTCTGGGCTCCAGTGCCGATCAGTAAGAGCATCTGGCCCAGCTCTCTCTGGAAGAATGGCCTGACTTTGCCAAATACTGGGAATCCTACTTTTATGGACTTTTTCTGCTCTGCCAGCCTAGTAACCTTGTCAAAAAATGGAATAAAGTTGATCTGTCAGGATTTTTGCCTAGTGGAATGATAGCAGCACTTTAGGATGACTGTTTCCCTTTCTAAACACTCCATTATTATTCTTTGAACACTGAACTCTAAAGTTTTGCCTTGAATTGAAGTCAAGCTTATTGGTTCATGATTTATAGATTCTACTAGGATTGGTTTCTTATAATATGCTTGTCTAGACCTATATGACCTTTCCCATTTTCCTTGAAAGGACTTCATCCAGTAGTACTTATTTTTTTTTCTGTCTTGTTTATAAACTCACCATGGCTATTTTCTCACAAATCTAATAAAGTTAAGACTTTTTCCCTGGTTCAAAATAAGGACTTCATCCATTAGTCCATTCAGTATTCTGGAAGGTGATTTGCTCCTCATTGTAGGTTGATGATGTCTTGCTATCTCCTTAACAGGTTTAAATTCACAATTAACATGGTTGTTCCCAATTTGAATGGACTGAAAACATCATTACGTCTTTGAAATGGAATACTCCTGACTCTGACATATTTTGTCCTCCAATTTCTACTAATTTTCCTACAGCTCAGGGTTGCCCAGATCTCCCCATGCCTTTCACAAAGTCAGCTTTTTGTTTTGTTTATTGCTTTATTAAGAATTCGTATTTCTTTCTGTCTACTAAGATATTATTTTATATATTTTTTTAGGATCATCAGAGATCAGTTTTAGAACTAAAAATCGGAAGAAGGGAATATGTATTTCTAAGCACCTTCTGTGTACCAGTCATTGTGCTAAGCTAAATATTTTCTAAATATTTTCTCATTTGATCCTCTCCAATGTGGGACAGTAGATGAAACTATTATTCCGTGGGTCCTCTACAACTTCTTCAATCATCACTATGCTCTGTTATTCAGGTGGAACAATATTGACATCAACTGGATCATTTTGACTCTCTGGAATGAGACAATTTTAGACAACTTTCCTTATGCAGGAAAACTGCAGTCTTTCTTTTCTTTCTTTCTTTTTTTTTTTCCAATTTCCCTCTTACAACAATAAAAGACAATACTGACTTGTGATAGGTTTTACTCAATTAGGTTGAACCCCTCTCCAACCAATTAGGAATAATTAAACTAAAACGTTCTATGAATCCTGCTCCTGATCTCTTCAAATAGCTTGGACAAAACTCCTTTGCATACCCTGTGGTTTCTTTAAATTTGCCTTAGCCTCTCCTATCTCTTATAACTCTTTTGTCTATCAGTTTAAACAAAAAAAAAAAAAAAAAATCCTACTTATCAACAAACCTCCATTTATTTAAAGGATACTAATTCACCAGATTTACTCCAGGGAATGAAAAAACATTATTCACATTTTTTTACTGCCCTTTTAAATCCCCAATAAGGGTATATAAATGAACTGAGGAACCATAATGCCTTGCAGTTCTGAAGGTTTTGAAATAGTTAAATATCCCATATTGTGTCCTTCACGCTGTGTTCCTTTATACTCAGATATTTCTTCTAGTTTTTAATAAATGAAAAGTTCTTTCCATGTCCCTTCAAACCATCAACCTGTTCACATACAAATGAGGCATTATCCCACATCTTTCACAAGGTGATTTAAATCTGTATATTTGTGCCAAGCCTTTGTATTTTCTGTCCCAAACTGTTCTAATCCCATCTGAAAGCTGTGGTCCTTCACACACACATTTCAGTAGTTTTGATTAACCAAAAAGGTTTTTCCCCCTACTCATTTTAGGCATCAAAATGTTCATCTATGATAGCAATTACATCTCATAGAATTTAACAACCAGTTTAATTCTCTTTCTTTAACCCAAAGTACTTTGTTTCTGTCTTTCAACATTAAACTGCTCCACAAAAGGGCCTTGGGAATAGCACTAACGTCAAGGACACATGTTGGAGGGGAATGCAAACATAGCCACTACTGCTACCATTACCCCCCCAAGCTCTAGAAACATTCACCCCTGAGCATCACAGCTCTCTCATTAGCATGTCTCACCTCACTTATTTCTTCTCCCCTCCTTCCAATGTACATGACATTTTTTTCCATTCTTCCAATCTAGAATGAATTAAAACCTTGGAGGCAAACTCCCTCTCAGTCTGTACCTACTGGGTGCAGGTAGCCTCAAAGTGGGAGAAAAATTAGTTCCTATGTTAAGTGATATAGCAAGAGTTGTGTATTCTTGGGGCTCAATTGCCTGACTCTGGATTATGCTAATGCCGATGAGAGCAGAGAGTGCTGTAATTCTAAATGCAGCTCCCTACCATATAGCACAGCTCTCTTCTCATGGGGGATGCTTCAGAAAGAGGTAATGAATGAGTGAGTGAGTGATCACATATTTCCTGTGGATTTAGATGAGTTCAATTAATTGTTATGATATTCCTTTAAATCCTGCTCTTGTACTCCTGGGATTACCATTTGTGGGGAGGCCTAGGCTAAAGAGGTTTCATTTCCCTTCCAGATCTTTTTCTTGTCTCCCTCCTTCTCTTCCTTCTTTCCTTTTTTCTTTATTTCCTTTCTTCTTTCTTTTCTTCTTTCCCTCCTTCCTTCTTTCATCCTTCCCTGCTTCCTTCTTCTCATATTTTCCTCCCTCCCTCC
>NC_133620.1:15620083-15683872 GCF_048593235.1 Sminthopsis crassicaudata | reverse complement strand
TCCTTCCTTCCTTCCTTCCTTCCTTCCTTCCTTCTTTCCTTCCTTCCTTCCTTCTTTTTATGACCATCTAGTATATATTTTAATTGCTGTTTATGGATAATACTGTCTCCCCATTTTAAATAGACTCATCAATCAACAAATATAAAGATATAAAAACATCCTGGCCATAGATACTCAGAGAAGGAAAAAAAAGACCTTCAAGTTCATTTATTCTGATTTCCTAAATTTCACAATAAGAAGACTTGAGTGCCAGTAAGGTGGAGAGTCAGAATCCTGGTGCATAAATACAAACCCTAGACTTGGAATCAAATCCCAACTCTGCCATTTATTCCCTTCTCCCTTCAGGGATTTGAATTCCCTCATTTGTGAAATAAAGGGGTCAGATTAAAATACTTCTAGTGCCTCTTCTAGATCTAATTCTAAGAAGCTAGCCAATCTACCCAAGGTTATTCAGTAAGTTAGATACACTGAAGTGCTATCGAATATATCTTACATTTACATACAACCATCAATTCTCTCTGATCAAATGAGCTAAAAATCAATTTCTATCCCATGGAGAAGAATAAAGAAAGTACTGTAATTGTTACAATTTTTGATGTGTGCGCGTGCAAAAGCTCTTGGGGAAATTGACATAAAAATATATACTAAGCACAGGGCTTGAGCACTTAAGAGGACTGTAACTCACTCACTTTGAAGTCAATTAGTCTGAAACTGAAAGGAAAAGAGATCATTTTAAATGATCACCCACTAGCCCTTTAAAATGTCTAAAAGACACTAAATCTAACTAGAGTGCAGCGGATGCATCTCTGATGGGAAAAGAGGAAGGATATGGCTCTTGCCTAGCCTTTAGAATTATATGGAATGATTATTAGGAATCTATTTGCCTTCTAGTTCATGCTGTTATGATCATCCTTCAAGAGATCAACAAGAATTTATTTAATGCCTACATATGCCAGATATTGGGGATGCAAAGATAGAAATGAAATTCTCCTTCCACTTCAGGAAAATAAATAACATTGGTGCAGAGAAATAAGTGTAAGCGAGTTTGGGGAAAGTGTACTGGAAGTCTTGCAGTTTCTAAATCCCAGAAAATCAGAGCTGGAAGGGAATTTAGTGGTTCTGTAATCCAACTCCATGAGTTAGAAGGAATCCTTTGGAGAACAAACTTGACAAGTGGTCACCTAGCTTCTGTTCAAAGACTTCCAAAGAGACATCTTCTCACCATGTTGGAGGCAGTACATTCTTCTTTGGGGAAGCATCAATTGTTAGCAATGTAGGGGAAGGGGGACATTGGGAGGGTTTTTTTTGTTTGCTTGATTTCAGATATCCAGAATTTGCTTCTTTGAGAATCCTATTCATTGATCCTAGTTCTACCCTTTGGGATCAAGCAGCACAAACCTCCTCTAATTCTAAAGAACAATCCTTCTAATACTCAAGTGGCAATATTCCCCCACTGATGGAAACCTGCAAAGATGGCATATTGGGAAATATCCTATAATTTGTTTTCTCCCAAAACCATCCCAACAGATATTGAGGAAAATCATTAAACTGGTGAATGATGAGCAAATTAAAGGAAAAACACAAAAAAAGTCTTTTTTAGTCCAAGTTTGCACATTCAGTTCACAAGCAAGTAACTAACACTAAGTAACTAAAACACAGATTGTGGAGCAGAGGTGGACCTTCACCTCTCTCACTCTGATTCTAGAGAATTGTGAATTTAGCCCAAAATTTTAGACTAAGATCTGTAACTGAGGAAAAATTTAGAAATTAAAGATCAAGGTTAAACCAATAGCTCTGAATTGTTGAATGCACACACACACACACACACACACACACACACACACACACACACACACACATATACACACACATATAACATTTCAGTTCCCTAATGGGGATAGACTTCCAGGGGAAAACCTGTAAATATGTTACATAGAATGAAACTGAGGTTTAGAGCCTGAAAAATTCAGAATAAGAGATCAATTTGACCATTCCCTAGGGCCACCTGATAGTTTTTGTCTTCAAAAAAGACACCTAGCATTGATCAGGCATTTCTTCCCTGTCACTGTAGTCCTTGAAACATAATAGTATTTATTGCTTGGAGTGCACAGCATGAAAATTCCATAAAATTCTGATCAGGATTATACAAGATTCCAATATAACCTCAAGAAGTACACAAATCCTAGTCCTAACCCAAAGTCCCAATTTAAAAAGTAAGACTAAAAGGATAAGTAAAAGAATGTTGCACCAATGATAAAAAAAAAAGATATTGTGGAGTTAAGGAAGTTCAAGACACAAACCTGAGATAAGATAATAAGATAATAATTAAAATTAAGCATTACAGAAAAACAAAACTCAGCCACAAAATTAACTCCAATTCTTGGAAGAAATGAAAGAGGTAATTTAAGGAATTAATATGACATTATAAATTCTAGTTCTAGAGAAATGAATCAGAAAAGAAATAAGAAAACAATTTAGAAGGAGATTTAACAGTTTATTACGAAATCTGAGTCTATCAGACTCTGTGAAATTTAGAATGGGAAAAATAAGTAAATTATTATATTAGACTATACAAAAGTCTGAAAAATAGATGAAAATAAAAGTCTTTTTTAATGATCTGGAAAAGAAATCAAGCAGAGACATTTTAAGAATCATTTGACACCTGAAAACCATAAACAAAAAGAGCTCAGATATCATAACTCAACAAATCACAAAGGAAAACCCTCTACATCTATTAGAACAAGAGAAAAAAGCAAAAGCAAAAAGAATCCAGCAGTCATTTTCTTAAATCAACCTCCAAATGGAAATTCCCAAGAATGCCATACCTAAAATGCAGAAATGCTAGCTCAAAGAAAGAAGACCACAGCAAACCAAAAAGAAAGAGTGCCAAGGAGTGAAAAATTACACAGAACCAAGCTGCTTCAACCATTAAGTTGAATTTGAATTACAATATTCCAAAAGGCAAGATATATAGTATAGACTTGCAATACTATCTCCCATGAGTTTTCTTTTTAGTAGGCAGACTCATTCTTTCAAATGTAGAATGGAATTATCATGTCCATAGTCCTGGATGCAATGTCTCTCCTGAGACAGTCTTTGCATAGACTTTTCCCTATTTCCTAGCATTCAGTTTATCCTTAAATCTTAATCTAAAAATCCTTAATTTCCTTTAGAGTCCAATATTAAGTGCTTCCCTCTTAACAAAATATTTTCTAAATTGTTGCTCCATTGGTTCATTTGCTATAAAAGCCCATTCCTCTTCACCTAAGAGTCAACAGCTGATAGTATATTGTAAGCCTTCCCCCCCACATACACACTTCTATTCCTGAAGATAAGTAGAATACTTGAGAACGAATTGAAGATGGAGTGTGTTTTTGCTTTTGTCTTTGTATCCTTGCTATCTATTACAGTATTTGGCATATAGTAGGTGTCCATTAAATGCTTTTTGAAGAAATGAAGTCAAATTCCACCTTTTTTCAAAAGTGTCATTTGTTCTCATGTAGTGGAGAGGACATGGAGAATGAAATCAAAAGACTTGGTTTCAAATCCTGGCTCCATTATTTTACTTTCTATATATGATATTTTAAGCAAATCATTTTTCCCTCTCAGAGCCTTCATTTCCATTTCCATCTATAAGCATTAAAATATTTGTACTACATGGATTGCTGTAAAAGACTATGGTTTGGCTACTTTAGGAATCAGAAGATTTTGTAGAGAATTCTCTATCAAAAGTCCTGAAAAACTCTAGACTTTAAGATTTTTTTTTAACTTGGACATAATCAGATTTTGCAAATTGCTTTAGTCTGTTCTCAGACTTCTGCCCCTAGGGCCAGAGATGAACTGCTTTTAGGCACTGGGGATGGCTAATCAAATACAACTCTCTTAGATATATGACTTGCTATCTGTGGGGCCTGAACTCAGTCCTTAAATAACTCTGTGAGCTTCAGTTTTTCATCTGTAAAATGGGGATAATAAGGCCTATCTTATAGTTGTGACAAAAAAAAAATCAAAGTGCTACATTGAAGTTCATTGATTAGGTCATGTCTAACATAGTTTTCTACCAGAGTATATATTTTAAGAATACTGATTGACTTGGATCTAATTTACTGTGAAGGGCTATGTTATTGTGAATAACAATAATTAGCTTAATAACTTCAGCCTTTTCTTTCTCTTCCTCATCAATATGAGAGATTAACACAGTAACTTCAATAATGAGATTATTGTCAGGAAAGTGGGCATCTAAAGGCAGTCTCTAGCAGTTATAAGCTGTTCATCTTGTACAAATCTCTAAAATTTTCTCAGAAAATCCATTTTCTACCTTGGAAGTAGTATTGACTTGGAATTAGAAACTTCTAGTTAGCTAGGTCAGAGGATTTAGATAAAAGGACTAAACTGTCCAACGCTTAGGTTTCTAATCTGTCAAATCAAGTGGATGAAATTGAAAGTCTCTGAGGTCTCTTTCAATCTAAATCTGTAATCTTATGAAATATTAAATCATGGGTAAGGTGGAATTTCTCTTGGTGAGACAACACCCCTAACAGGAGATCACCATGCCAACCAAAATCAGCCATCAAAGAATTCGAGTGTTGGAAGTGACTTCAGCAGCCATCTAGTTAAATGTATATAGAAAAAGAATCCCTGCAATAACATAGCCCAGACAAGGTTGTCTAGCTTCTGCTCGATCTTTTGCATATTAAGTTTTGTTATTATCACTATTGAATCAATCATTTCCCATAGACTACTTGACCCTGGTAAAAATTTGGAATTCAGATCTAAGAAAAAATAAATTAATACTAATACCATACTCTGTGTTTTAGGCTTGAGTCTGCCAGAAACACTTTAATTTAATTTAACATTAATCTAATAGCCAAGCATTTCTAGCTTGCAAAGTGAGAGAGATATCCAAACTGGCAGACTCCCTTCCAACATGACTCTCCATTCCAAGATGATTTAAGACAACATTTATAGGAACCTTAAAGAAAAGATCAAAATATATAAAAGCTATCTCGGGTTAATATTCTAGAGTAATTGAATAACCAAATTTTGATTCCAATTTCTCCCTGACCATCCCTTCAGCCTCTAGGGTAAAGAAAAAGATTTCTTGTCATTGATCAGATATTTTGCCTAGCACAGTGCCTGCCATATAGCAAATGTTTCATAAATGCTTGACCCTTTTGTTAACTTATATTGCTCAATATCTTCAATATCTCTCCTTTATTGGGGGAGAAGACTGAGTCCTAGCATCAATCACTTCAGAGAATAAGGAGACTACGACCTTGTCTACTTGTTTAGTCTGCAGAATTGTCTGACTCTTCATGACTCCATTTGGGGTTTTCTTAGCAAAGATACTGGTGTGATTTGCCATTTTCTTTTCTTGTTTATTTTACAGTTGGGGAAACTGAGGTAAACATGGTGAAGTGACTCGCCACCCAACTAGTAAGTATCTGAGGCTGAATTTGCACGCAGCCAGATGAGTTTTCTTGATTCCAGGCCAAGCACTCTACTTGCTCTTTCTATTGTTCCACCTACTTTTCTGACATTTATATAAGTATTATTAGCAAAATGTTTTCCACCATTTTCAAATTGTGAAATGGAAATTGTTCCACCCACTTTAACTTCGATGCCTAAGTATCTAAAAACAAGCCTCAATCAATCAAAATGCATTAGACTAGTGTAAAAAGGTTTCTCAAAGGACTAGAAACTAAGATGATATGTGATGTAGAGCAGAAGGAGGAGGAAGAGAAAGAGAAGGCGATAATAAAAATTAAATTGTTCTAAATCAGAGAGGCATAAAAAGTGAGTACTAGAAGGGATTTTCTTTTTTTATTATATATATATATATATATTTTATAATATTATCCCTTGTATTCATTTTTCCAAATTACCCCCCCTCCCTCTATTCCCTCCCCCCGACGACAGGCATACATTTTACATGTGTTACAATATAGTCTAGGTACAATACATGTGTGTGAATATCATTTTCTTGTTGCACAATAAACATTAGAATCCGAAGGTACATGCAGCCTGGGCAGACAGATATTAGTGCTAACAATTTTCATTCCCCTCCCAGTGTTTCTTCTCTGGGTGCAGCTGTTTCTGTCCATCATTGATCAACTGGAAGTGAGTTGGATCTTCTTTATGTTGAAGATTTCCACTTCCATCAGAATACATCCCCATACAGTATTGTTGTTGAAGTGTACAGTGATCTTCTGGTTCTACTCATTTCACTCAGCATCAGTTGATTTAAGTCTCTCCAGGCCTCTCTGTATTCCTCCTGCTGGTCATTTCTTACCAAGCAATAATATTCCATAACCTTCATATACCACAATTTACCCAACCATTCTCCAACTGATGGACATCCATTCATCTTCCATTTTCTAGCCACAACAAAAAGAGCTGCCACAAACATTTTGGCACATATATGTCTCTTTCCACTCTTTAGTATTTCTTTGGGATATAATCCCAGTAGTAGCGCTGCTGAGTCAAAGGGTATGCACAGTTTGATAACTTTTTGGGCATAATTCCAGATTGCTCTCCAGAATGGCTGGATTCTTTCACAACTCCACCAGCAATGTATTAGTGTCCCAATTTCCCCACATCCCCTCCAACATTTGTCATTATTTGTTCCTGTCATCTTAGCCAATCTGACAGGTGTGTAGTGGTATCTCAGAGTGGTCTTAATTTGCATTTCTCTGATCAGTAGTGATTTGGAACACTCTTTCATGTGAGTGGATATAGTTTCAATTTCTTCCTCTGAGAATTGTCTGTTCATATCCTTTGACCATTTATCAATTGGAGAATGGTTCGGTTTCTTATAAATTATGGTCAGTTCTCTATATATTTTGGAAATGAGACCTTTGTCAGAACCTTTGTTTTTAAAAATATTTTCCCAATTTGTTACTTCCCTTCTAATCTTGTTTGCATTAGTATTATTTGTACAGAAACTTTTTAGTTTGATATAATCAAAATCTTCTATTTTGTGATCAATAATGATCTCTAGTTCTCCTCTGGTCATAAATTCCTTCCTCCTCCACAAGTCTGAGAGGTAGATTATCCTCTGTTCCTCTAATCTATTTATTATCTCCCTCTTTATGGCTAAATCATGGACCCATTTTGATCTTATCTTGGTATATGGTGTTAAGTGTGGATCCATATCTAATTTCTGCCATACTAATTTCCAGTTTTCCCAACAGTTTTTTCCGAATAATGAATTTTTATCCCTAATGTTGGAATCTTTGGGTTTGTCAAAGATTAGATTGCTATAGATGTACCCTTTTTTGTCCTTTGTATCTAATCTGTTCCACTGATCTACCGGTCTATTTCTTAGCCAATACCAAATGGTTTTGGTGACTGCTGCTATATAATATAGCTTTAGATCAGGTACACTTAGACCACCTTCCTCTGAGTTTTTTTTCATTAGTTCCCTTGCAATTCTTGACCTTTTATTCTTCCATATGAATTTTGTTGTTATTTTTTCTAGGTCATTAAAATAGTTTCTTGGGAGTCTGATTGGTATAGCACTAAATAAATAGATTAGTTTGGGGAGTATTGTCATCTTTATTATATTCGCTCGGCCTATCCAAGAGCACTGAATGTCTTTCCAATTATTTAAATCTGATTTTATTTTTGTGGCAAGTGTTTTGTAATTTTTCTCATATAATTCCTGACTTTTCTTTGGTAGATGGATTCCCAAATATTTTATACTCTCAACATTTGTTTGGAATGGAATTTCTCTTTGTATCTCTTGCTGTTGCATTTTGTTAGTGATATATAAAAATGCCGAGGATTTATGTGGATTTATTTTGTATCCTGCCACTTTGCTGAAATTTTGAATTATTTCTAGTAGCTTTTTAGCAGAGTCTTTGGGGTTCTCTAAGTATACCATCATGTCATCTGCAAAAAGTGATAGTTTGATTTCCTCATTTCCTACTCTAATTCCTTGAATCTCTTTCTCGGCTCTTATTGCCGAGGCTAGCGTTTCTAGTACTATATTGAATAGTAATGGTGATAGTGGGCAACCTTGTTTCACTCCTGATCTTACTGGGAAAGGTTGCAGTTTATTTCTATTGCATATTATGCTTACTGACGGTCTTAAATATATACTCCTGATTATTCTAAGGAATAATCCATTTATTCCTATACTCTCAAGAGTTTTTAGTAGGAATGGATGTTGGATTTTGTCAAATGCTTTTTCTGCATCTATTGAGATGATCATATGGTTCTTATTAATTTGATTATTAATATGGTCAATTATATTAATAGTTTTCCTAATATTAAACCAGCCCTGCATTCCTGGAATAAATCCTACTTGATCATAGTGTATTATCTTGGAGATGATTTTCTGAAGTCTTTTTGCTAATATCTTATTTAAGATTTTAGCATCAATATTCATTAAGGAGATTGGTCTATAATTTTCTTTCTCAGTTTTCGATCTACCAGGTTTAGGTATCAGTACCATGTCTGTGTCATAAAAGGAGTTTGGTAGGACTCCTTCATCCCCTATTTTTTCAAATAATTTATATAACATTGGGGCTAATTGTTCTTTAAATGTTTGGTAGAATTCACATGTGAATCCATCTGGCCCTGGGGATTTTTTCCTGGGGAGTTGATTAATAGCTTGTTCTATTTCTTTTTCTGAAATGGGACTATTTAAGCAATTTATCTCCTCCTCTGTTAATCTAGGGAGCCTATATTTTTGGAGAAAGTCATCCATTTCACTTAAGTTATCAAATTTATTGGCATAAAGTTGGGCAAAGTAACTCCTTATTATTTCTCTAATTTCCTCTTCATTGGTGGAAAGATCCCCCTTTTCATTTGTAAGACTATCAATTTGATTTTCCTCTTTCTTTTTTTTGATCAAATTTACCAAAGGTTTATCTATTTTATTGGCTTTTTCATAAAACCAACTCTTGGTTTTATTTATTAATTCAATAGTTTTTTTACTTTCAATTTTATTGATTTCTCCTTTTAATTTTTGTATTTCGAGTTTAATTTTTGGTTGGGGGTTTATAATTTGGTCTTTTTCTAGCCTTTTAAGTTGTAAGCCCAATTCGTTAATCTTCTCTTTCTCAATTTTCTTCAAATAAGCCTCTAAAGATATAAAATTTCCCCTTATTACCGCTTTAGCTGCATCCCAAAGATTTTGTTATGATGTCTCATCATTATCATTATCTTGGGTGAAATTGTTAATTGTTTCTATAATTTGCTCTTTCACCCAGTCATTCTTTAAGATGAGATTATTCAGTTTCCAATTACTTTTTGGTCTATTTACCCCTAACTTTTTACTGAATGTAGCTTTTATTGCATTGTGATCTGAGAAGAAGGCATTTATTATTTCTGCCTTCCTACATTTAATTTTGAGATCTTTATGTCCTAATATATGGTCAATTTTTGTATAGGATCCATGAACTGCTGAGAAGAAAGTATATTCCTTCCTATTGCCATTCAGTTTTCTTCAAAGGTCTATCATACCTAGTTTTTCTAATGTTCTATTTACTTTTTTAATTTCTTTCTTGTTTGTTTTGTGGTTTGATTTGTCTAAATCTGAGAGTGCAAGGTTGAGATCTCCCACTATTATAGTTTTACTGTCTATTTCTTCTTGCAATTCTCTTAACTTTTCCTTTAGAAAGTTAGATGCTATACCACTTGGTGCATATATGTTTAGTATTGATATGGCTTCATTATTTATGCTACCTTTCAGCAGGATATAGTTTCCTTCCTTATCTTTTTTAACGAGATCTACTTCTGCTTTTGCTTGATCTGAGATAAGTATAGCTACCCCTGCTTTTTGGCTTTACCTGAAGCATAATAGGCTCTGTTCCAACCTTTTACCTTTACTCTATATGTATCTCCCTGCTTTAAGTGTGTTTCCTGTAGACAACACATTGTAGGGTTCTGCTTTTTGATCCAATCTGCTATCCGTCTCCGTTTGATGGGATCGTTCATCCCATTTACATTTACAGTTAAAATTACTAATTCTGTGTTTCCTGCCATCGTATTATCCCCAGATTATACTTTTTTCCCTTGACCCCCCTGATCCCCCTCCCCGATATTTAATTTACAGACCCCCCTTGTGACGCGCAACCCTCCCTCTTTTTTTTTTTTTTTTAGGATCCCTCCCCCCTCCCTCCAAGTCCCTTCACTTATTCTCCTTTTCCTTTCCCCTTTTCCTCTCCCCCCTTTTAATGAGGTGAGAGAAAATTCTCTGAAAAACAAATATGTTAATTATTTACTCTTTGAGCCTCTTCTGATGAGAGTAAGATTCACACAATGATTCTCCCCCTCACTAAGTTCCCTCAGATATGGTGTATTTTCTATGTCTCTTCCTGGGATGTAGTTTCCCTCTTTTTATCACTCCTTCCCCTTTTTCTGAACCGACCTCCTTCCCTTTACCACACCCCCCTTTTTTTCTTTTATATCAATAAAATCAAATTATCCTTGAGTATTTTTTATATACCCACAACAGAGTTACAGTTCTCAAGGGTTCTGTGTACCTTTTTCTGTTTCTCTTCAGTCTTGTGGATGTAGATCAAATTTTTTGTTTAAGTCTGGTTTTTTTCTTAGAAACATATAGAATTCCTCTGTTTCATTGAATGACCATCTTCTTCCATGGAAAAAGATGCTAAACTTAGCTGGGTAGTTCATTCTTGGTTGCAGTCCTTGATCTTTTGCCTTATGGAATATCAGGTTCCAGGCCCTTCTATCTTTTAATGTGGAGGCAGCCAGATCTTGGGTGACCCTTATTGTGGCACCTTGGTATTTAAATTGTTTTTTTCTAGCTGCTTGCAGGATTTTCTCCTTTGTGTGGTAATTCTGCAGCTTAGCCACAATATTCCGTGGTGTTCTTTTTTTAGGGTCTATTTCAGAAGGAGTTCGATGAATTCTTTCCACATCTACTTTCCCTTCTGTTTCTATTATCTCTGGACAGTTCTCTTTGATAATTTCCTGTAAAATAGAATCTAGGCTCTTTTTTTTGGTCATAGTTTTCTGGAAGTCGAATAATCCGCAGATTATCTCTCCTAGATCTATTTTCCAGGTCTATAGATTTTCCCAGTAAGTATTTGACATTGTTCTCCAGCTTCTCATTTTTTTTGTTTTGTTTGACTGATTCTTGGGTTCTCTGTGAATCATTTATTTCTATTTGTTCCATCCTGACTTTTAAGGAGTTATTTTCTTCTTTCACAGTTTTTAGTTCTTTTTGTAAATGCCCAATTTCGTTTTTAAATGAATTATTTTGCTCTATTGAGTTTTTTTCCATTTCCCTAATTTTTTTTTTTGAGAATTATTTTCTTTTTCCAATTCAGAAATTCTATTTTCTTGAGACTTTTTTATCTTTTCCAATTCAGAAATCCTACTTTCCTGTGTTTTTTTAACCTTTTCTAATTCACTAATTTTGTTTCCCTGCATGTCCTGTGAATTCTTTATTTTTTCCAACTCCAATTTCAGGACGTTGTTATTCTCTATCATAACTTCCCTTTCTTTTCCCCATTTTTCTTCGATCTCCCTCAATTTTTTAAGAGCTTCTTCTAGGAGAGAGTTATGTGATGGGGGGCAGGAATCGTTCCCCTTTAGGTTGTTATCTGATTCTCTGCTGTCAACTTCCTCGGGGTTGGATACCCGCTCTTTCTCTGTATAGAAGGAATCTATGGTTTTTCTAGCTTTTTTGCTCATACTTAAAAAAATCTTTTGGGGTCTGTCTCTGGGGTAGGAAATTATTTACTTCTTTACCAGCTTCCTCCCAGACCGGATGGATGCAGTGGCCCCCGCGCCTGAGCTAAGAGAGAGCTCTGGGAGAGAGTTCCCCACCCCCTCCCTGGAAGTGCCTCAGAGGTGATTAGCACTGCTGTGCTTCGAGGGCGTAGAATAGTGAAGACAGCAGGAAGCTCAGCCTATGTGTCCGGGTGGGGAGTGGATGTCTGCAGCAGGTGACGTGAGAAGCCCCTGCGCTCAAACTGGAAGTGTCTGCCAGAAACCGCGGTCCCTAGTTCAAAGGTTCCGCTTCTCTGGGACTTCCTGGAGCTGAGTTCCACTCCCTCCAGCTAAGCTAGGCAGTGTGTGTTGCCTTGGGCCGTATCCGCCCACTTGTCAATCTCTTAACTATTCTCAGGTGGTAGCTGAGGCCACACCCCCTGGTGCCGAGTCTACTGAGTCACCCCCAGGATCGGGGAAAATCCAGTCTGAGTTCCAAAATACCTTGGCTTTCTCTTCTGAACTGCTAAATAATTAGCAGAGAAGAGCTAACAGCCTGTGCCAGATTCCTTTACCTCAGTGGCTTCTCTGATCCCAGAGCCCTTCCCAGCGCAATGGGCGCAGTGTGCCCCTACCCCACTGTCTGTGCTGGTCTTTCTTATTCCTCCCCTGAGAACTGACCTTTCCTGTTGAAACTCCAGATTCTCTTCAGCTGGTAAGTCGTGCTTCCAGTCCTTGTGGTATCTATCAGTCCTGAGCTAATTCTGAGACTTAATTTATCTAATTGGTTGTGAGGGAGTGAGGACGTTCACTGAGTCGTGTGTTTCTTCTCCGCCATCTTGGCTCCCTAGAAGGGATTTTCTAATGTGGGTTCTTAAAAGGAGAATAAAGATTGTTAAAATAGGGAATTTAAAATATTGGAATTGCAAATGACTTTAGAATATCAGAGGTGGAAGGGACATTAGAACATGGAATGAAAGAACAGGAAGAATTCTTAGAACAAAAATGTTAGCATTCCCTTAGAAAATGTCAACAATAGAAGGAACTTTAGACAAAAAGAATATCAGAGGTGGAAGGATCTTTCAAACAAAAAATAGAGAAAAAAAGATGAAAGAATCCTTACAGGAGAGGTAGAAAGGATTTTAGACTTTAAATTGAAAGGGATCATAGAGCATAGAGCATTAGAATATTAAATTGATGGGTTGGGGGATCCCCAACAAGAAGGATATCACATCAGAAAGGATGGTAGAGTTGGGATGGGGCTTAGAAATCCTTCGGTTCACCCTCTCAATTTGCAAATAAAGGTCAAACCCAAAACACAATTTTTATTATAAGAGGATTTTTAAGTGGCCTTTGTCAACATGGGATATTTTACTTGCCTGTCATGCAAGATGAAACATGGCTGCCTTCACCTCTCATCTACCTACTAGGTTTAGTTATTTTTCTCCTTTCTTTTCAAGCTGAGACCTCATCGCTATCCCTGAGCATATTTCCTCCCACTACCTATCTTGTTCATGTCCCCAAGCCTCCTTATTTATCTCTGTTCCCTCCGTCCCCTCTCAATTTCATTGCCACGTTCTACTTTTCATGCCCCTCTGTCTCTTATTATTTCTTTAATTGGGCACCTTCCCTGTGCTGCTCTCTCAAGTCACATTCGCTCCATTGCCTCCTTTAATTTTAAACCAGGGAGCCCAGCTTCCTATGCTGGCAACACTTTTTTTTCTGTCTTTTTTTCCAGCTGTCCTGTATACTCATTATAGACGTGAAATATAAATATATTTAAGAAAAGGATCCTCATCTGGTTGCAACTCGAGGCAGCCTTATAATCTAGGCTCCCATTTTAGAGGAAGAATTTGTAAGTGGATTCTGAATCCAAAGCAAGGATACTTCACATGCATGAATGGGCTCTTTTGGCAGTCTGGTGCAACCTATAGACACTCACTTAGAATAATGTTTTTAAATGAATGTAATGAAATACAAAGGATTACAGGAGAAAGCAACACCCAGCAAACACCATGATCATTTTTAACACATTTATAGACCCTAAAGAAAGTACCCCTGCTCTAACTCGTAGTTGCATTTCTTTTTGACAAAGAAACCAATTTTTTTTAAATTAATCACTATTCATCTTAGTAAATGGACAAAGGAGTCAGGAGACCTGGATTTGAATCTTTTCAGCATCACTTACTGGCTCTGTGACCCTGGACAAATTAAAGTATTTTTTCATGTTACAGTGAGATGAGACGTTGAACAAAGAGAGCGATTGGTTAGGTAGCTACGTGCCTTGACCTTGATAGCTGAGTTGTAGCCCTATATTTTACGTGTCGTTGGGGAAGTCCATGATCCAAGCTGTATTAGGCACAAAACCCTGTCAAAAAGGCTAAATAACAAATTGAATCCTTCATGGCACCTTCTGAGTTCTTCCCTACTCTGGAGGCTGATTCAGTTAAGGACTATGGAACCTATAGAGTAGTCATTTGGCAGTAGATCTTGGAGTTTGCAACATGGCAATCTGATCCTACAAGCATTTGTGGTCAGTCTACCATGGCCAAGGCCAGCCACTCTACCCTCGAGAAACTTAGAATCTATAGGGGACAGGTACAAGGGATAGATAGAACATGTACATTTATAATAATCTTTTACATTATAATTTGATATGGAGGAAAGTACTCATAAACATGGCAATTTGAAAAGTCTTTTCAAAGGGGATTGGGGGATGGTTTGAAGCAATCCCAGAATTTTCAAGTGGAGGAAATTAGAGTGTGTTCAAAATTGGGGGCACAGTCCTACGCAAAAGCATGGAGCCATGAAATGGAGAAGGGACTTCAAGTAGCATCAAGTAAACTACTTTAGCTAGAACATGATAGGCAAGAAGGACTTGAAAAGGTGGTTGCCATGATCAGATTGTGATGGGAGGCAAAGGACCATCTGAATTTTTCCCCTAAGGGCAAGAGGGACTTGTGGAGAGTTTTGATCAGAGAGGGACAATATAAGTTCCCTGATGTCGGGGACTGCTTTGTCTTTATCTTTGTTTGCTTAGTAAGTATCATAACTAGAACATAGTAGGGATTTAATAAATGCTACTTGATTGTTTGACTTTTGCTCTGAGAGTGATATTACAACTTGTGAGGAGGAAGGGTGAGACTGTGGAGACCCTGAGATTTGGGAGTTCTCCAGTCCAGGTAATAAGCATGTATTAAATGGAAGGCACTGAAATAAGCTTTGGAAATACATTGGAAGGTGCACACACATAGGCACTGGGTGCCTATTAAGCTTTGGTGGGCATTGGTGGTGGCAGTGTGAGTGGAAAGAAGGCAGGTGTCAGAGATAAGAGCATGTTGCCAAACGATATGAAAAGACAATTTTCAGTCAAAAAATTAAAGCCATTTATATTCAGAGTAAAAATGCTCTAAATCAGTATTGATTAGAGAAATGAAAATTAAGACAACTCTAAGGTATCACTTCATACCTCTTAGATTGGCTAAGATGGCAAGATAAGATAATGACAAATGGTGGAGGGTATGTGGTAAAACTGGGACACTAATGCATTGTTGGTGAAGTTGTGAACTGATCCGACCATTCTGGAGAACCCAAATTCTGCATAGCCATCTGCTCCAACAGAGTTTCTATTGACTCTGTATCCCAAAGAGGGATACATAAAATAGGGAAAAGGACCCATAGGTGCAAAAATGTTTGTTGCAGCCCTTTTTGTAGTGGCATAAAAGTGGAAATTGAAGGAATGCCCATCAATTGAGGAATATCAATGGTATATGAATATAATGGAATATTATTGTTCTATAAGAAATAATGAGCAGGATGATTTCAGAAAAGTCTAAAAAGATTTACATGAACTGATGCTGAATAAAATGAGCAGAACCAAGAGAACATTGTACACAGTAACAAGATTATGTGATTAACAAGTGTGATGGGCTTGACTCTTTTCAAAATTGAGGTGATTCAAAGCAATTCCAACAGATTTATAATGGAGAAAGCCATCTACATTCAGAGACAGAACTATAGACACTCAATATGGATCAAAACATAGTATTTTCACCTTTTTCTTGCTGTTGCTGTTTGCTTGCTTCTCTTTTTCCCTTTCTTGTATTTTTTCCTTTTGATTTGATTTTTCTTGTGCAGTATGACAAATATGGCAATATGTCCAGAAAATTTCATATATTTAATGTACATTGGAGTGCTTGCTATCTGGGAAAGAAGGGAGAAAAAATTGGAACACAAGGGTTTGCAAAGGTGAATGTTGAAAATTATCTTTGCATGTATTTGAAAAAAATAAAATATGATTTAAACAAAAAAAGGAAAAAAAATGACATCCATGGCAATAATAATAGTTCACATTTATAGAATACTTTAAAGACTGCAGATCACTTTCCATATATTGTTTAATTTGATCTCATAACAACCTACTAAGGTGGGAACTATCATTATTTTCATTTTACAGATAAAGAAACTGAGGTACAGAATGTTAAATAATTTACTCATGGTTACACAGTTACCTTCTGAGAATATAGTTCTTCCAGACTTCAAACCCCAGTGCTTCATTTATGAAATGATCTAGCTGATTAAATAGAATATGAAGAGGATAGGAAGAATTAAAAGAAGGAATTGTGAAATCACAGAAATTACAGAATTATGAAACTGGATGAAATCTCAGAGGGCTTATAAAGCTACCTCTTAAATCTTTCCAACAATCTTACCAGATAGTTATCATATTAGTTTCCCTCCCTTCATTGTGAAAAGAAAGGGTAGGTAATAGTTTAGAAATTTTAGAAAGAGTGAAAAATGAGAATTAGATCTTTCAAGTGACTTGTCTAAATCATTCAACAAATATGAGCAATTGTGGCCATAATATGGATCTTAAGAGTCAGGATGATGGAAAAAATACCATATTTCAAAAAAGGCCATAGCTTCAAATCCTGGGCAACCACAAACAAGTGCTCTCTAGACCTCAGGTCATCCTGTGTAAAAGAATGTTGTGTTTTAGATAATATCCCAGCATTCTTCCACGTTTAAATTCATGATTATATGATTCTACATTTTGTGAAATATACATATTTTCAGATATGGATTCTATGTTAAGGATCCAGACATGTTAGGACCTTTGCAGATTTAGGAACATTCAGCTATAAATGAAAGATTTTAAAGTTAGATAACCTTAGTTTTTTTTACATCTTTATGTAGCTATTTCCATGATTCAATCAGTGTGCAATGCCTGCCTCGAGACCAGGCTTCAGATGGTTTGAGATGAAACAGGAGACCATATGGTTTTCAATCAATGGATTGCTGAGGCTAAGATTCAAGAGAATTAGGGATTATTTTCAGACTGGTGAATCTGTATAAAATCACAGAACCATAGAATATTAGATCTGGATAGCATCTTAGAGGTCATTTACTCATTGGACAGAACTGAGGTCAAGGGAGTGAAAACTTAAAGCATAAAACTGAGTGGCCAAAACCCTGGACTTTAAGTGAGAAAAGCCACAGATACAGCACAGTATATAAAGTGTTGACTCTGGAGTCAGAAAGATTTGAGTTCAAATCTACCCTCAATCAGCTAACCTTTATATCTGCCTCAGTTTCTCCATCTGTAAAATGTAAAACATAATACAGATTGTTGTAAGGGTCAAATGAGATAGTAAGAAAAAAGCACTGAGCACAACATACCTGGCAGATAGTAGGGACTATAGAAATATTATTATTGTTGTTGTTGTTATTATTATTTGAACCTTGCCTGCATCAATTCTAGCTGCATGAATTTGGACCTTCAGTCTTTTCACCTAGAAATTAGAGGCTGTTTTGGTAATTACATCACTAGGTAATTGTAATGAGTAAATGAGACTGTTTATGTAAAGCATTTTGCAAACCTCAAAGTTCTATATAAATGGGAGCTAATTTTTTTTTGTCCAAGATCATGAAATTCCTTAGTGTCAGAGGGAAGACTCAAATTCAACATTAAAGTCATCTCTTTGGACTGTTTATCTCCCTGATAGATCAGAGAACTCCAGAAAGGCAGGGAATATTTCGCATCCAAATTTTGCATTTCTTCCAGTGACTTCGATAGTGTTCCACATGTAGAAATTGTTTGTTGAATAAATAAATGGATGAACTACATGAACTTCAGTAGAAGAAGACAGTGCTCAAATAATGAAGCTTAATGAATGCTTAGTGGATTTAATTAAATGAAATGGATTTAGTCAATCCCCAGAAGCGGGGTCAATTGACATCAGTGAATACAATGGAAAGAATATTGATGAATATCCCTTCTGACTGAGAGGTGAGGGATTTAGTTTGCAGATTAAGACATATATAATTTGGACATGGTCAATGTGGGAATTTGATTTGTTTGACTAGATGTATTCATTGCAAGAGTTTTCTTCTTTTTTTCTGATGATGTATGGGTGGAAGGGCCAGGGAGAATTGGAATAGGTCAATAGAAGTTAAAAGAAAGAAAGAGAATCATTTAAGCATCTTTTTTTTGTAAAAATAACAGAGAAGAGAGTGAAGAGAGTGCAGGGTCTGAAGCAGAAAGATTTAAGTTCAAATCCAGAATCCCAACCTTTACTAGCTATGTGACCATAAGCAGGTCACTTAACCTCTGTCAACTTCAGTTTCCTCATTTTTGATATAAGAAAAATAACACCTTCTAATCCCAAGGTTCTTATGAGGATCAATTGAGATAATATTGGTAAAAGTGCATTAAAAACTTTAAGTGTTATATAAAGGCTATCTATTATTATTTCGAGAACAGAAGGAAGCCCAGAAAGGATCACAGATAAGCAGTAACTTTGACAGTAATAGTGTGAATTCATCATATGCTTTAAATAATAAGGAATGGAAGGAGGGAGGGAAGAAAGAAGAAAGGAGGAGAGGAGGAAAAGAAAGAAAGAAGGAAAGAGAAAGGAAGAAAAGGAGGGAAAGAAGGAAAGAAAGGAAGGAGGGAGGGAAGTGGAGAAAGAAGAAATTAGAGAGAGAAGGAAGGAGTGAGGGAAGGAAAGAAGGGAAGAATGAAGGAGGAATGGGAGGAAGGAAGGAACAACATTGAATGTGAAGTCATAAGACTTAAATTTGCATCCTGATTTGCATCTGTGAAGTTGGAAAAATCATTTCACCTATGAATCCTTTGTTTTCTTAATCTGTGTACTGAGAGTATTGGACTAGATGAAATTTGGGGTTTCTTTCTGTTCTAGATCTATAACACCATTATCTTCTCTGAGGAGGATCTAAATTGCCTAGATTCACTTAGAAACGTTTTGTGGAACAAGATGGATTTGGAAAATGGAGGAAATGTAATGAAGGCTGGGTGACTATGATTTGTGACATATAGCAAACTCTAGGATATCATCTTTCTCTTTCTATAGAAAGTGGTTGGAATATGAGAATAATGGACAATGGACTGGTAAAAATGTTTCCTAATTTAGTGATCTGCTTGTTGTACTTTAATTATTTTCTTAAGGATATAAGATTTAAATATTATTTTTAAAGTATTTTGATTCCTTATCAGAATCCCTTGAAAGCACAGTAAGTTATGATGATGGAAGAGTTCATGGCTTTCATGGAAATATTTCATTTCCCAGGGGATGCAGTTAGGATTAGAAAGAAAGTTTTAGATAGTAAGGTGACGCCTTGTCAGCCATCTCTAGTGGATTAAGAACAATTCTAAGCCATCACAATGTAAATAGAAAATTATTTTTATAGCACATTATAAGGGTAATTGAGGTGTTAGACAATCATGTTTTTAAACTGGAGAAAGAAGAATTGAGTGTTCAAGAGATATGTCACCACACAGAAAGGGATCACTGGATTTGATGGCCATGGTCACCCACAGCACACTAAATTGTTCACCAGTGGGTCCCATCCCTTGTGCTAAGAGGAAATGTAATTGATACAGCCAACCCCTAAGGTCCAGGAGGCTGAATGAACCTGTGTGAGAACACGGAGATTGAGGCTGAAATGAATGGAATAAGAAGTCAGCATGGGGTAACCCAATTCTTACCAATATAGCAAGTCCTTTGTCGAAAGTCACACAATAAAAGGGAGGGGTAGGGGAAAATCGGACGAAGTCAACCAGCTCAAGACAGTGAGGTGTATCAGACCGCAGAATACTCTCCCCCAATGGAAGCTGTAAAAAGTCCCTCCACCTGAGTCATTTAAAATGAAACTGGATAAAATAATTAGGTATTTACTTTAGGGAACAATCCATTAGTGGCCAAGGATGGACGAGATGAATTAATAGGGCCCCCACAGCCCTACTTTCCATACAGCACATCTTCCTACATGCTGGGCTTTTTTTTTTTTGTTTTCCTCTTTTCAAAGCTACAAATTCCACAGGTTATTTATTTCTAGACCCCATTTCCCAAAATTCCTTGTATAACTACAATCTTAATGCAGGAAAGCTCCAAGGGCTGTCCCAATAAATGACAATTTACAATATTATACTTGAATATTCTGTCTCTCCACCATGACCTTTATTTCCCCATCCCATCCCAACTGTCCAAACTAAGGACACTTCTTCCATGTTACTATAGAGTGTGTGAGTGATACAAGCTTAGAGTGAAAAACTTTCCTCCAATCCAAATGCAAATATATAGTGTTAACTCAACAGGAGGAGGAATCCATAGTTAATTCCATGACTTTTGATCTTGTAAGCTTCCTCCCTTGGCTACTCATCATTTCCTTCTTAGATTACTTCTGCATACAGATTCATTGTCAATAATTAAACCATCTAATTTAATATTTGGTCTTCAGCTAGGACTCTGATCTGGTGGTTGATCATCTTTCCTGTTTAAGGCCTCCATGGGAAAAAATATATCTCTATAGTATCTCTATCTTTCTTAAAGCTCAGCCATTTTTTTTTATCTCTACCCCTTAGTGTCTTTGAACTCTTTTAAAAATGAGGTCAAATCCAAACTTTTGCAGGAGAACATTGTATTGTATTGAATGAAATGGAAATAGTCACATTCAAGAATGATAACATCTCACTGGACATCTTATTAGATATTCTGTGGCGGGATTTCTTAATAATGGTCCATGATGTCTGATTCTTTGCACTGAACCGAGTAGTCTTTACTCACCTTTTTGGTGTCATGAGTAATACAAGATAGGGAGTAGCCACTGACACGTCAATGATATGCCAGATTATAGAAGATTACAAAAGCAACTGGGTGGCACCCTTGTAATCAGAAAGATTCATCTGAGTTCAACTTTGACCTCAGACACTTATTTGCTGTGTGACCTTGGGCATGTCACTTATCTCTGCTTGCCTCAGATTTCTCATCTGTCAGATGAGCTGGAGAAGGAAATGACAAACCATGTCAATATCTTTGCCAAGAAATTCCCAAATAGGATCACAAAGAAACAACTGAACAACAACTATAGTAAAACAAAACGATAGTACATTGGAACAAAAGGCAGGCAGATCTGAGTTTAAATCTGGTCTGAGACACTTACCAACTATATGATTCTTGGCAAGTCATTTCATCTCTGGGTTTATTCGTATGTAAAATGGAGATAATAATAGAAGCTACTGCCTACAGTTGCCATGAGGGAAAAAAATGAGATAATATTTGTAAAGCATTTTACAACTCTTTAAACACCATAGAAACTTACTAGCTACTATTACTAGTACCTCTCTGCCACAGTTGCTGATAAGCGTGAGATGTATTTGTGAGAGAGCAAGCCTTTTGTTTGGCGGAATTTTTTTCTACTGTTTTTACCATAATACTTTATTAATTCCTATTATTAAAAGCCCATTCAATCTGGTGAAGTTATAATTAAAAGAGAGCACATTGAATGGGAACTTATGAGCTACAGTCCTCTAGAAGCCAGTTCAACTCCTATGAGTTATCCCTGGAACTCTGAGAAAAGAAGTCGGAATAATTGCCCTTCCAGGGAATCATCACATCAAGAGAGGAGAAATAGAAGAAGATTGTAGTGGCTGCTACACTATGATCCTATATTTAAAAAGAACCTGACATGGCTTTTCTCATTAACTAGAGAAAAACATGTGATTCCTAGGACCAAGGTCAGCTCCTCATATTTCCAGTATAGCTATTTCCTGAACCATTCACTTGAGATCAAAGATAATATAAGGGGAAGACCCCTGAGCCACTAGGGACACTGTCTCTAAGAAACAGTCAGACTTTAAGAGAAGGCCAATGAGTTCATCAGCAACCAAAATGCGAGCATGAGTCAGCTTGGCTACCTGTCCAGACAATGGTTATTTGTACAAAAATGATTGGAAACATTCCTCAATATGGCCTTCTTCCAATTTCCAATAAGCAATGACTGTTCATGGTCCTACTTCCAAGGTCAAGTCAGCCACTCTAATCTTCCATTCCAATCAGTTACTTATAAAGGATTGTCTCCCCTAACACAAAATAAAATTAAGAGCAGGACATGGGAGGGAGATCCCTGGTCAACTCCTTGGATAAATGAGGAACAAACCAGGAAGAAATCCAAGCCACAGCTGCCAAGAGTCCAACAGCTTAGCTAACCCACCTGTCATTAAGTGGCTATTAGAATTGTTTTCCTTAAATCTAGGCCAATGTTTATTTTATTTGCAGCGAGATAGTCTATGTGTTAAAAATAAAACAAAAAACAAAACTCTTCTTTCCCTAAAAGATAAATAAACCATTATCAGAGATCTGGCCACTTTCTTTTGCTCCATTTTCACAACACACTACTTAAAGGCTTCCCCTGGTGCCAGCTAATCTAATTCTTGGGTGTGTCACGACCAAGTACTCATTCAGTGTCCCTAGGGTTGTATTAATCAGAACTAATGTACAAGCTTGTGTGCTTTTGTCCAATTTTCATCCTTTTTAGGGGTTCATTTGTCTTTGGAAGGAAACTCAAGGCTAAGTATAGTTGAAGATAGTTCAAGATAGAGTTGCTTCTTGTAAAACCATTTTCCAAAACATTATCCTGCCCTACTGTCAGGGAATCTTTTCCAACAACCTTTTTTTTCCCTAAATGCATGGATTTCTTTTCTCCTGTGCAGTAACCCTGAAACTCTACCAATCAATGATGTGCTTTCCTAATAAGACACACATAGAAAATAATCAATATCCTTGCAAATGCAAATATCCCCAAATCTCAAAGCAGGAAGGATTCTCAGAAGCCATCTTGACTTTGCTTTACCCATAAAACATCCCCAAAGCAACCTTTCTGGACTTCCCTTGGTGATATCTGATGAAATAGAATATACAGAATCCCCCAAAATAGCATCCCCCAATCTCAGCATCGAGAAGGATTTCAGGAACTATCTAGTCCACCTCAGACACAAAAAGTAGCACTCCTCTAATTATCCAGCAAGTGATTGTCTTGCTTCTGCTTACATCCAAAGAGGGGAAATTCATCATCTTCTAAGGCATTACTCTGTGTGACAATTTAGTTAAGAATTTTTTCTTAATGTACCAAGTGTGTGTGCATGTGTGTGTGTGCACATGTGCAAGTGCATATATATGTGTGTGCATGTGTGTGTTATCAGTAGCTAGTTTAACTTCAGAACTAACTACTTAATCTTTTTTATTAATTATAATTTTTATTTTCTAGATATATGCATGGGTAATTTTACAGCATTGACAATTGTCAAACATTTTTCCAATTTTTCCCCTCCTTCTTCCCCCCCTAGATGGCAGGTTAACCAATACATCTAACTACTTAATTTTAACTGGCCCCCAACTTCATACAGGCAGATGAAGGTGCCCTATTTCTTCTTAGTACTCCCAGTTATTAGCACAGTGTCTGGATTATAGTAGGAGCTTAATAAATGCTGACTGACTAACTTATTTACTCTTCAGCCTTTGGAGTGGGGCCGAGTGGTTGTGAGGCTGCTGTACTTTATTCCCCCAACCTCCTTCCTGCCTCAATTCTTCTTAACCTTGTCTCAAACTTATGTCAAGCCCAGACTCAGCTTTTGCTTTGTTTTCAGAATTTTATAAAATATAACAATTCACTGGATTCTTTTTTCGTTTAGCTTAGGAATCTCTAATGAGAAACAATGAAGAAAACAAATCTTTGACTATTTAATCAATTGAGCCCAAATCTGTCACTTTTCTTTTACCTATATACCTTGTCATCACACACACAACCCCTTTTCACAAGTTTCCTTTTCCCCACAATGAAGCGCATAGATCAGAAAACATTAGAATTTATATATCATCTAAGATGCTACATGGTAATCAAAACAGCAATTATGAACACAATTTTAAAAAAACAGAATATGTGTATTTAGCAAATGTATTTAAGTTGTATTTGGCTTTCTCTCCCAGTGGGATTAAATGAAAGAAGGGTATTCAAACAATCTGTTTCATTGCTCCTTCCCTTCCCCTCCCCTTCTTCTTAGGAAAGTTGTATTCAATGTGAGATCTATATTCCAGAATTATTTGGGTTTGGAAGTTGGTGCTTTTTAAATATAACTTTGTAGAGAAGAAGGATGAAGAGAAGGAAGGAAGGAAGGAAGGGGGAAAGAGAGGAAGGAGAAAAGGAAGGAAGAGAGGGAGGAAGAGAAGAAGGGAAAAAAGGGAAGGAGGGAAAGAAGGAGGGAGAGAAGGAAGGAAAAAAGGAAGGAAGGAAAGAAGAAAGGGAAGGAAAAAGGGAGGAAGGGAAGGAGGGAGGCAGGTAAGGGAGGGAGGGAGAGAATAGAGGAGGGTAGAAAGGAAGGAAGGGAAGGAAGGAAGGAAGGGAGGGAGGGAGGAAAGAAAGAAGGGAAGGAAGGAAGGAAGGGAGGGAAGAAAGGAAAAAAGGAAGGGAGAAAGGGAAGGAGGAAGGCAGGTAAGGGAGGGAGGGAAAGAATAGAGGAGGGTAGAAAGGAAGGAAGGGAAGGAAGGAAGGAAGGGAAGGAGGGAGGAAAGAAAGAAGGAAAGGAAGGAAGGAAGGAAGGGAGGGAAGAAAGGAAAGAAGGAAGGGAGAAAGGGAAGGAGGAAGGCAGGTAAGGGAGGGAGGGAGAGAATAGAGGAGGGTAGAAAGGAAGGAAGGGAAGGAAGGAAGGAAGGGAGGGAAGAAAGGAAAGAAGGAAGGGAGAAAGGGAAGGAGGAAGGCAGGTAAGGGAGGGAGGGAGAGAATAGAGGAGGGTAGAAAGGAAGGAAGGGAGGGAGGGAGGAAAGAAAGAAGGGAAGGAAGGAAGGAAGAGAGGGAAGAAAGGAAAGAAGGAAGGGAGAAAGGGAAGGAGGGAGAAAAAGAAAAAGACTTGACTCTTAAGGAACCTAGATTGTAAAGGGGAAGAGGAGGTCTCTAGGGAAGTAGTGACTAAGAGACATTGTGGTCTGGGAAGTTATGGAGAAGGTGAGTGGAGTCACTGGGGAAGGAATAATTATCATTACTTCAGAGGGGAGGTTCAGGAGCTCTGCAAATAGGGACTAGATGTCCCTGCTAGGCTCAGGGCAGCCTGTGGCTCTCTGAATTCTCCTTGAAGGGAATTGAGGTTAGGTCCCATCCCCTGCCCTCAATAAGAGAGCTGAGAGGCCGAGTGACAAGCCAGACAGAAGCTCAGGCAGACAAATTGAAAGCCCAGATGCCGCATTCTCAAAGAACAAATCCACAGTTCGTTTTCTATTCAATTATTCTAAGTCATATGCAATTACTAAATGCAAGTCTGCCGTCCTTCATTATGGAGAAATGGTGCCAACGGGCAAAATCACTGGCTGAGATTTTTCTTTTTTTAATGGCAACAGAGCCTTGCATGCCAAGCCTCTCCCTGCTGGAACACTGGCCTCAGAGAAGCGAGATGGGCACAGATGGGAGGGGGCACCGTCCCCAGCCACCGTGCCTACTGTTCTGCACCAGTTCCATTTTTCCAGGTTTTCTTCTCCCTGTCCTCTGAGGTCTTCTGACCTGCCAACAGACCCCCCTGAGCCCACATCTAGAGCAACAGGGAAAATAAGATGCCAGAGGAAGATGCTTTAAAAGAGTGGATTATGAGTAGGAAATCATTTTTAGCAAAGTACTGGAACTCTTTTCCACCTTGTCATTTCGACCAATAGGTCTGATCGGCATCTTGTAAGCACACAACAATTTTGAAAGAATATGAAGTAAGCCAAATGAGATACTATTTGTAAAATGTTTAGTTTTTTTAAAGTTCTATGAGACTAGTATATATCAGGTGATTAATAAATGCTTATTCCCTCTCTGCCTCTATTCAAAATGACACCTAGGTCCTACCCTCATGGACACTATTATATCACCCTCAACTCAATTCAATTTAAGTACAATAAGAGTTTATTATTACAAATCATTGCAGTCTAGATTTAGAGCTGGAAAGAACTTTAGTGACAAATTAATCTAATCCCTTCATTTCATAGATGGGGTGACTAAAGCTCAGATGGGGTAGAATTGACTTGCCCAAGGCCACAAAGGGCAGAGGCAGAGATGGGATTTGAACCCATACCTTGTGATTCCAAAGCCACAACTCTTCATGATACCATGATGGATTTTTTTTCCTTCTTTTCCTCCCTCCTTTTACCTCACCCTCCCTCTTACCTATTTCTTTCCTTCCCTTCATCCTTTCTCTTTCTAAAAAAAGCACTAAATTCCAACCCTATATAAGTCTGGTCCCACATTGGTCTTATTATAGAAACTAAAGCTCCCAACAAACTTTGAGAATTGCTCTAGTAAAGAAAATCAGTCCCCTACAGTCACCGTACTCATGAAGTTCCCAAAAATGAGTGAAAACATTCCTCCGAACACAAATCTCCATCTCAAAATCTGTATTTAGAGCCCGTCCTTCCTGATCTTGGACTCTGGCATAGAGTTTGAGAGCAGGAGTAAACACCACACTATCATGAGGTCCCAGAAGAGAATTTCAGTGGAGGCTTTTAGTGAAATCTCAGGAGGAAGATGAAGCACAAACATAAATAATTCCAATGATGCTATGGGGTGGGGGGAAGGTGTTCCAAAAAAAAAAAGTCACATCTGAATTAAGGGAGGTTGTAAAGCTGGTTGGAGGAGGTCTAATTTGAGCTGTATCTCAAAGGTTGTATAGGATTTCAAAAGATAAGAAAGGAAGAAAAGTCGGAGAGAAGGGGACTTGTGAATTTTTTTCTCCATCATACCATCCCACAGGTTCTCTCTCTCTCTCTCCCTCTCCCTCCCTCTCTCTCTCTCTACCTCTCTCTCTCTCTCTTTTCTCTCTCTCTCTCTCTCTCTCTCTCTCTCTCTCTCTCTCTCTCTCTCTCTCTCTCTCTCTCTCCATCTCCCTCCCTCTCTCTTTCTGTCTCTCTCTCTGTCTCTGTCTCTCTCTGTCTCTCTGTCTCTCTGTCTCTGTCTCTCTCTGTCTCTCTGTCTCTCTCTGTCTCTCTCTGTCTCTCTCTCTCTCTCTCTCTCTCTCTGTCTCTCTCTGTCTTCTCTCTCTTTCTCTCTCTAGCTCTCTGGCTCTATCTCTGTCTCTATCTCTATCTCTTTCTCTATCCTCATTCTCATGCACACACATATAAACATGTATATACACATATACTTATATGTGGAAAAAACATCAAACCAGTCTGGAATCTTTACTAAGAAATCCCCATAGACACATAACAGCCACTTAATAAATGCTTGTTGGTTGCCTATTTGCTTGTAAATAAAGAAGCTCTCATTCAGGCATGCCCATGTAAGTATCTGTCTATTTAATATCAATCACTTTGCTTTGGTACCTTGCAGGAACATTCACTCCTTTGAGTCCCGCTTTTCCTCAATGGCTGATCTTTTTTTATTTCCCAATCCCTGTCAATGTTCTCCACACTAGATGGGATTATTGTGAAGATACAAATCTTTGGGGCCCTAAAGTCAGAACCGAGTAAAGCCGTCAGTGAATTAAAAACCATTCTTTAGTTCTATACTCTTCTGTTCACCTGGATACAAGCTGGGTAGGATCATAAACTTAGAATTGAAAGGGATCTAAGGACCCATAAGCATCAATCATCCTTGGAATATATCAACAATAACAGTAGGCATTTATTAAATGCCTATTATGTGCTAATCACCACCCAGGACAGTGGGAACACAAAGGCAAAAACAAAAACCATACAGCATGCTCTTTACCCTCCAGTGGCTTGTAGGAAGTGGGGTACTGAACATGTTAGTGGAGAGAAGATATGGAGGAACACGAGAGGTTGTAACAGTAGAATTGATGAGACTCAGTCACTAGTAAAAGTAGAGGAGCGACAGGGAAAGTCAGTATGACAAAGACAACTAGGCTACAAATACAGTTGACCAGAAGGCTGATGGGACCTTTGGTGATAATAAGGAAGTTTGGAAGACAGAAGATTTGAAGGAAAGTTCACTTAATATCTAAAGCCATTTTTTCTAATTCCATGTAAGATAGTTTTCAACATTCCTTTTTCTAAGATTTGAGTTCCACATTTTTCTCCCTCTCTCTCTTCCCTCCCCTGTCCCCAAGATAGCAAGTGATCTGATATAGGCCATATATGCACAATCATTTTAAACATAGTTCTACATATCATGTTGTGAAAGAAAAATGAGAACAAAAGAGGAAAAAAAAAACACAAGAAAGAACAAAAAACAAATAATAGAAAAGTGAGAATAGCATGTTTCGATTTGTATTCAGTTTCCTTAGCTCTTTCTCTGGACATGGATAGCATTTTCCACCACAAGTCTTTTAGCATGATCAATAGGCTTTTTCCTTTATTAGAATTTAAGCAATTTGGGAGCCATATACTGTCTTGTTTTCCTTTTTATCTCCAGTGACTGGTACTTGGTTCTCTGACTCGAAATCCAAAAGATAGATTTGTGCTAAAATACAGAATTTGTCTCCAAAGAGCATATGCTGGTGAACACTTGAGTGCTATAAATAGTCTGAAAGTAATTCAAAGGATGGATTGGTTGGGGGGGGGGGAGGAAGATTGTTCTATAGAGATGTAGAGCAGAAGAAGATTATGTCTTGTAATATACCAGAAAAAAGGACCCGTGTTAAGTGCATTGTGGGATTTCACTCATGGATCGATTGCTCTTTCAATGTCTTCATTTTATTTAAAGTCCATTGGAAATGCTTAGCCAAATTAAGTGTTTGTTTTAGCCACAGAACACTGCAATGGGCAGAGCCAATGTTAATTGGATTAGATGCAGACTAGCCATCATACTGTGATGTTTTATAAGTCTAGGTTTCTAGCAGTGCCTGAGAGAGAAGCAAAATATCTTGTGCTCTATCGAATGCCCCCTCCCTAGAGTCCAAGTTTCCCTTTTTGCAATTGGCCAGAAGATCTCTTGTTAGAGCAGAAGCCTAAAAGGCAACTTGTCCACAGACAGTTAGTTGATGATGTCTTGTAGGCAGTGAGACCCACCTCTCTCCAAACTGATGGGATTTGTCTCAGTAAATGTCCTGTCTTTACGGTGACATATAGCCTGGCTATTGTCACAAGTACCCTTGCTACAATCTGACAGGTGACCTGTGTATGGACAGATAAATATGTCCCCAGCAGTGACAGAGATACTATGTCTATTGCTGGTCAGAGGAGCTACATACAGTCAAAAACATAACCTCTCTACTGTCTGGTGGATGCAAAAAGACAAATATCCCCTGCAGACTGGCAGAAGCCACTTTTTCTATAGCAAACATTAGTCTGTAGTCTAAGAACTCTTTTTCAAAAACTCATGGGACATATTTAACATAATTTGTTTCCCTTATAATCCTATGGATTTTATTTTATGCATTTAAATACATAAGGCTTAGAAGGCATGAACAGGCTGCTAAGGAGCCCCTGAAACCCACAAGTTTTAGAAATATTGCTCTATAAGGTGACAAGAATTTTATCAACGGTCCCAGATGTCTTGTCTTCCTACAGACAGATACCCTCTATTAAGTCTGGCAGATGCCCTGTCTGCAAATGGAATATACTTTTATTTTGATACCTTCCCACCAGGCTGAGAACACATGAATCACCCCTGAATAGTTACTTCTCTAGATTTGGGGGCAGGCTGGGTTTCATACTTAACTCATGAAAAATGATACAATCCAGAAAAAGAAGGGAGTTCAGAGCTTTATACATGCATTTCAATTTTCTCTAAGAAATTTCTAGGCTAACTGTGAGAGAGGCTCAGAGAGACACTGAGAGATATAGAAACAAAAAAGGCAGAGGCAGACAGACAAAGGCAAAGAGCAGAGAAAGGGAGTGAGGAGGAAGAAGAGGGAGCAAGAGAGAGCGAGGGAGAGCAGGAGAGAAAAATACAGAAAGAGATAGAGGGACAGACAGATACACAGAAAGATACATACACAGAGGATAGAAGGAGAAGAGAAGGGGAAGAGAGAAAGAGAAAGAGAGAGAGGGGGGAGAGGGGAGAGAGAGAGAGAGAGAGAGAGAGAGAGAGAGAGAGAGAGAGAGAGAGAGAGAGAGAAAGAAGAGAGAGAAGAAAGAGAGAG
Organism: Sminthopsis crassicaudata; assembly: GCF_048593235.1. NCBI lineage: Eukaryota > Metazoa > Chordata > Mammalia > Dasyuromorphia > Dasyuridae > Sminthopsis > Sminthopsis crassicaudata. Next base: position 15,653,817 of record NC_133620.1, on the reverse strand, counting down.
AGAGAAGAGAGAGAGAGACAGAGAGAGAGAGAGAGAGAGAGAGAAAGAAAGAGAGAGAGAAAGAGAGAGAGATGGAGAGAGAGAGAGAGAGAGAGAGAGAGAGAGAGAGAGAGAGAGAGAGAGAGAGAGAGAGAGAGAGAGAGAGAGAATTCTTTCCAAAACAGGTAAAAAAGTTGATTATTAATTGCCACAGACATTATGGGAATCCACCCAATCTCAAGGCTGGCTGCTCATTTGTAGCTGGTAACCCACTGATACTCAAGCCAGATACTGAGACCAATGTATTCATGTTGAAGGTAGAAAAGATCTATGGATGGAACAGGATCTGCAAAACCAGTATTTCCATCAGAAATGACTAAAGCTGCTGTGTTTGGGAAAGAACTAGGTCTTATTTAACTTCCCAGGGAGAAACACAACCCTTATTAAAAAAAAAAGATAACTCATATTTCTGTATCACTTAAATTTTGTCAAGTGTTTTCCTCACCATAATCTTGTAAGGAAAAGCTAATCGTTATTCCCATTTCACAGACAAGGAAACTGAAGCAGAGAAGGAAAGTAACTTGCCAGGGATCGCACAAGTCATAAACATCTAAGATGACATTCAAAATCAGGTCTGTTGGTTCAATTTGGTCTTCCTGCTTCTGCTTATAATATAATCTGCAAAGTAATAATCATAGAATAAGCACCCAATCAATCAATATTGCATGCACATGTACTGTGTGCCTGGCTCCATGCTGGACAGGAGGGCAGATTCAAGATGAATGAGCTTGACCTGGGCCCTCAAGGAACTTGGGGTCTAACCTAGCCAATGTATCTTGCTGATATTAGCTCATCTCTCACCTCTATGGCTTTGCACCCATGCTAGGGTATCCCATCCTACCACTCCTTCTCTTAGCTTTCCTGCCTTTCTTCAAAGTCATTCAGAAATCACCTTCTGCAAAAGACTTTTGCTAGAGCCCCAGCTGCTGGTACTTTCCTCTTTGAGATAATTATCCATTCATTCTAAACAATAGGACAACTAAATGGTACATTGTATGGAGTATTGAACCTGGAATCAGGAAAATCTATATTCAAATCCAGCCTCAGACACTTCCTAGCTGTGTGATCCTGAGCAAGTCACTTTACCCTGTTTACCTCAGTTTTCTCATCTGTAAAATGACCTGGAGAAGGAAAATGGACAACCATTCTGGTATCTTTGCCAAGAAAACCCAATGGGACCACAAAGGGCTAACCATGGCTGAAGTGGCTGGACAAATTCTATATAATAGTAATAATAATAAGATCATTTCATTTACAGAGCATTTTAAAGTTTGCAAAGCACTTGACATCTGATTCTCACAGTAATCCTCTGTGGTAGATGCTATTATCCCCATTTTATAGTTAAGGAAAGTAAGGCAGACATAGATGAAGTGACCTGACCAAGTTCACACTTGTCAGAATCTGAGCTTGCATTTGAACTTAGGTCTTCACAATCTAGATCCCACCCTCTCATAATCTTGCTACCAGCTTCTCAACAAGTTGTTAGCATGTTGCTTCCTCCACTGGAGGAATTGCCTTTTGACTCTCTTGTTATCCTTAGTGTTTAGAACAATGATTTCCATGCAGAAGGACATCCAAAAATGCCTGTCCACGGTTCATGAATAACTACGATGAATATTTCTTCTTGTGTCCAGCATTCTGAGATTCTAGGTATATCGAGTACCTCCTTGCTAAGAAATGTTCCATATACAGAGCTGTTTGAAAGGAGAATGGAGGAGAGTTCTTAATCCCAATCTGACTTGGTTAAACAGCAAACACATAGTAAATGCCTACTATGTGCCAGACACTGTACTAAGAGCCAGAGGAAAAAAAAAGATAAAGAATGAGAAATCCATTTCAAGGAACTTATTCAAATTTAAAGAACTATATTCACATGTGGTAGTCTAATAATAATATCAATCCCTTTAACTAATATTTATACAACATATTACAATTTTTAAAATTACCTCATTTTTATTCTCAAAAGAACATTAGAGGGGCCATGCTATTATTATCCCCATTTTATGGATGAGGAAATTGAGACCAACAGGGATTAAGTGACTTGCTGTGTCTTGCTTAAGGTCATTGAGCTATATGTGAAGACAGTTTACTTTGTATCAAGTCCATCTTCCTACACATTCTCTACCTACTATATACGTTGATAATAAATATGAAGAGAATAAATAAACATAAGTTTAAGGGGTTAGATAAAAGGTAGTTAGAGAGGGGGGAGAGGTGGGATTTGAGCTCATTTTACAGGAAGAAAGGGATTATGTTATGATAAAGGATGCGGAGGGATACAAGACTGCTGATACATGGTGATGGGCGATGGAACACCCTTTGGAAAGAACAGATAGAAGGTCATTTCAGCTGGAGTAAAGAGCGAGGAAGGGGAGGAATGGCTGATGAGGTTGGGAATATGGCTTAGTTCCATTTTGTGAAGGAGGAGGGAAGAGGAGAAAGGGAAGAGAGAGGAGATGGTAAGAGAAGAGAGGACAGGACAGGAGAGCTTTTCTGGCAATGAGCAGCGATCATTTGGGGCACACACTAAAATGCTGGAAATCAGATGCTGGTAAATAGAAAGAAGGTCAAGGAAAAGGCTTTTGCAAATAACGCACCAGCTCAGAATGCTGGGAGGAACCTCAGAAGGCATCTTGTCACCAACCAGATCCCATATAAAGGCCCAGTTCCTTGAAAAGTGGAATCCCATCATCTTCACCCCCCCCTTTTTTTTCCTTTACCAAAAACTAAAGGAAGTAAACACATGTTGATCAAGTGCCTGCCATGTTGCGAGCGCTGTCCAAGGTGCCAGCATGCTAAGACAAAAGTTCTATGGTCCCCGGGACATCGCTCACAAATGGTCCTTGTTCCTGGTCCATGACACTTTGCGACCATTTTAATGACCAGGCAGTATTTTTTAACTTTGAACTGAACTCTATCTCAGCCATTTCACTGACAACCATCAGCTCTCTGAATAAATCTTCCTGTTCTCCTACCCCTCCTGTTCTTTCTCCCAACATGGAGTAAAACACCGAGTCAGCATTCACTGGGGCTTGTCCAGAGGCCTTGTTCATTGGCCACAGGTGAGGGACTAGTTGCAAAGCAAGGAAAAAAAAACATCACTCAGAACAGGGCCAGAGGAGACTCCAGTCAGGAATATAAATGTGGCCCGTTTATCAAGCTTTCCTCAGCCTGCATATATTAGACTGAGTCCTGCTTTTTGGGCGAGGGCCCGACTGAGTTAGAAATACTGCAGGACTGGAGCGATCAGCCTGCCAAAGGGACCACAGCAAGCTCTCATGGACTCAATCCCTCAGAAGGAGGGGAGCTCACACTGGCCCCAGGGGGAACATAGGGGAGATGCCCATGGAAGTCAGTCATGTTCTCTCTAGACTCATCAGAGCCTGTGAGGAGGATGACAGAGGAAGAGGAAGGATTGATTTGGGGATAGAGGAAGGGGCTAATTCTGTCTGGAGCAGGGGACCCCAGGAACCAGGCTGAATTTAAATCCATGAAAAAAAAAACCTGAGTAATAATCTTAAATTTTTATTTGATCTTAAGGTACAACACCTTACACACCACACACACACACACACACACACACACACACACACACACACACACACTCATTTTCTTTGCAGAGGAGTGGAAGACTACACATATTCTTAAATTATTTTTTGATGTATTGATTAGTGTTATCGATTTACAGCTAGGTGGTTCAGTGGATAGAATGTCATACATGAAACCTGGAAAACCTGACTTCAAATCCATCTTCAGACATTGTGTGATCCTGAGCAAGTCACTTAGCCTCTGTCTGCCTCAATTTCCAATCTGTAAAATTGAGGTGATAATAATTCCTATTTATTTAGCACAGTATCTGGTAAATAGTAGGTACTTAATAAATATGTATTTGCTTCTTTGCTATCTCCTTACCTTCCATCCTCCCTCCATCCTTTCAGAAGACCTTACTTTTTCCCTCTCTCTTAATTCCTCCTTTTCTCCCTTTCTCCTTCCATTTTTCCTCCTTTTCTCCCATTCTGTCCTTCTTTCTTCCCCTTCTCCATCCTTCACTCCCTTTCTTTCTTTTTCCTTCCCTTTCTCTCTTTCTCTTCCATCCTTTTTCCCTTCCTCCTTTGTTCCTTTCTTCTTCCCCACTTCCCTTTCTCTCTTCCTACTTTATTTTTTTCTTTCCATCCTCCATTCCTCTTTCCTTCCTTCCTCTCCCTCTTCATTTCCTTCTACATTTCCTCCGTCCTCTAAATCTCCATCTCTTCTTCTTTCCTCCCATTCTCCCTTCAAATTTCTCCCCTTCCCACTCTCCTTTATTCTCTTCCTTCTTTCCTTCCTTTTTTTCTTTTTGTAAAAAATTGTTATAATGATGTTTCTCTAGAGGAAAGGAGAATATAGGAAAATTAAAGTGATAAAGACCACAAAAGCAACAAAATGATTTTTAAATGAGCTTCACTATGAGAAAGAGCATTTCCATATGCACAGTAGAACCCACGAGAGGATTCTCCATGAAACTGTAAATCTCCATGTTGTGTTGCTTGAATATAATAAATTCTATTCATTGCTTTCAAAACTGTCCTGCTTTTCTGTACTTTCTTTTGAACTTCCTTCCATTCTCTTCCGGGTCTCCAAGTCCTAGTTTGAGCTGCCAGACAGTAGAATCTACTGCCTAATGAATAGTGAATTGGTCTCACTGAAGGCAGCGAAGGGAGACTGGATAATAATTGAGGATACTGAGAACATCCTATACACTCATACATATATGGTATATATGCATACATACATATATGTGTATGCATGTGTGTACCTATCTATATCATATATAATCAGGCTCTATAATCTAGAGTGGTCCCTAGATCATCTTCCTCCTTCACATAAGATAAACTGATCAACCTCTCATATTAGTAGTCATTCTTCCCCACCCTCATCCCAGAGGGAAATGTGTAAATGAGGCAATCTGTATCTTTGGATCCCTGAGAAACAAAACTAGCTTAACTCAAAGATACAAACATAGATAACAAGAATATATGATATATGATAAATCCAGTTAAGTCAAAGGGTATTTATTAATCAAGAAACATTTTGTGGCTCCTGTTCTGGGCACATAAATCCCTCACTATAGAAGCCTTGATATCTGCAGAGATGCAACAGCACAAGACACAGGGTTACTGTGAGGACCAGATGACTTGAGAGCTATAAAGAGTTTTACAGTGATAAAGATAGGAAATGGAGTTGTAATTTCCTTAACATAGAGACCCCCATAATTCTGGGCAATGATAGATTCTAGGGAGTTAATAGTGGGAATGCTGGGCAATTGATAGTCTTTGAAAGTTGTCTAGACTACTAAAAGACCAAGACTTTTCCAAGGTCAATAAGAGTCTGAGAAAAGACTCAAAAAGCTAGTTCTTCTTGACTTTTATACTGGCTTTTTTTCTAATAGGGAACAGTTGGGTGCTGCAATGGATAAAGCATCCCCCTGGAGTAAGAAGGCCCTGAGTTCAAATCTGGCTTCACATTTCCTAGTTGTGTGATTCTGGGCAAGTTACTTATCAATGTTTGCCTCAGTTTCCTGGTCTGTAAAATGATCTAGAGAAGGAAATGGCATATTGTTCCAGTATCTTTGCAAAAAATAACAATGGGATGATGAATAAGACATGACAAAAAATTAACAACAATTTTTTTCTGATATACCATAAGGCCTCTCAAACCTGATAGCATTAAATACACGATTTAGACATATTGACATCATAAACAAACTAGAAGAACAAAAAATTGTCTACCTGTCAGATCTATGAAGAAAGGGAAAATTCATGAGAGAGAGATAGGGAGAATTAAAAATGCAAAATATATTATTTTGATTATATGAAATTAAAAACATTAAAAAACCCCAATACAACCAAGATTAAAAGGGGAATAAAAAGCTGGGAAACAATATTTAGAGAAAGTATCTCTGATATAGGCCTCATCTCTTAAAATATGGAGAACTGAGTCAAATTTATAAGAATATAAACCTTTCCCCAGTTGATAAATGGCCAAATGATATAAACAAACACTTTTCAGATAAAAAAGTCAAAGCTATCTATAGGAATATAAAGAAATGCTCTAAATCACTCTTGATTAGAGAAATGTAAATTAAAACAATTCTGAGGTATCACCTCACACATTTCAGATTGATTAATATGACAGAAAAAGAGGAATGATACATGTTGGAAAGGATGTGGGAAAATTGGGACATTAATGCTTTGTTGATACAGTTGAAAACTGATCCAATCATTCTGGAGAACAATTTGGACCTATTCCCAAACTGTGCATACATACACTTTGATCCAGCTATATCACTATTAGGTCTGTATGCCAAAAAGATAATAAAAAAGGAAACTACCTATATATACAAAAATATTTGTACCAGCTCTTTTCATGATGGCAAAATATTGGAAATCAATTGGGCAATGGCTGAACAAGTTGTGGCATATGAATGTAATAAAATACTATGATACTACAAGAAATTATGAGCAGGAAGATTTCAGAACAACCTGGGAAGATTTGTGAACTGATGGAAAGCAAAATGAGCAGAACCAGGAGAATATTGTACACAGTATCAGCAACATTGTTTCAGCTTTTCTCAACAACACAAGTAAAGTACAAAGAACTCAGGAGGGAAAAAAAATTCACATCCACACTCTAAATATATATCATAGCATCATTTACTTTATTCTTTTTCATAATTCTTTTTCTTTTTAATCTGTTTGTTCTTTCATAACTGTGATTAATATGGAGACGTGTTTTATAAGAACACATATATAACCTATATCAAATTACCTACAGATTTAGGAAAAAAGGAAGGGGAGAGAAGGAAGGAGAAAAATTTGGAGCTCAAAGTCTTGTAAAGATGAATAATAAAACGTTTCTTAACAAGAAACATGGAAACATGAGAAAATAGTATTTTTTTAAAACCTTATAACATTATATAAATATTAATTATTTTCACATCAATCCTTCCCTGATCCCACATCTGAAAGGGATGACTTTTATTTTAAATTCCCCTGGCTCATTTTGTGTCTCTTCTTTGTTCCTATTATAGCATTTTTTTACTTCATTATCTTTATGCTTACCTATGGATATTTCATCTCCTTCCCTACCCTTTCCTCCATGCTCTCTATAAGAAAGGATCAAGGTCATACTTCATCTTGGTTTGCGCAATGAGCACCCAGAAGAGTGTTCTAAAAAATATTAGATGCTTAACAAACATTTGTTGAATTAAATTGGCTCACTTGTTTTACAGTCGTGCTGAGTCACTCTTGGCTATACATTGTAGGATCACAAATCATAGGATGATAAATTCAGAGCGAAAAGGCACCTTGAACAACCTGAAGTTGAATGCCCTCATTCACATATAAGATCTCTTGTGGGCCTTTTCATAATGATGAAAATGGGGGGAAGAATTTTATAGCAAAAATGTTTATGTTCATTATTTAAAAATATCGACTGTTTTATCATTGTTGACTAATAAGATTAAAGCCTATAGGCTAGAGCTGGAATTTGTCCAAAACATCTGAGCTTTATTTTACTGGGTTCTTTTTCCTCATATGTTTCCTTGACAGTTTCCAGTAAGTATGTTTGTGTGTATGTGTGTGTGCGCACACACTCGTATCCATTCTTCATAAAAATTATTGAGTGCATTGGTAGAAGATTAAATTTTTTGTTTCCATGTTTATTGTGATATATTTTGATATTTGTGCATTTGCTTTAACATATTAATGACTCTAATATTTCTCTTGCATTGCCATTGAGTAAATGCTTCTATTTAAGAAATAAAAGTATATTATCGTAAGTAGCTGGTTGTATAGATGAAAAAGACATTGGACAAGGTTAATAATTAAAGTTAGACCAGTGAGTAGAGAAATTTCATCTCAACAGAGTTATGTTCTTGGTGTTTCAGCCCTGCCAAACTCTCTATTACCCCATTTTGGAGTTTTCTTGGAAAAGCCATTTTCTTGTCTAGTTCATTTTATAGGTGAGTAAACTGAGGGAACCAAGGTTAAGTGACTTGCCCAGGGTCATATACCTAGTAAGTGAACTCATGAACGTAAGTCCTGACTTCAGACCTAGTGCTTTATCCACTGTGCAATTTAGCTACCCATTTTAGTGAGTCGGTGTGGTGATGGTCTCAGTCTCTCTAGCCGGAGAGCAGGTTGGAGGAGGGAAGTAAACCCAGAGAAAGGATTGGGGGAGGGAAGGCTGATCCTCCCTACTGTCTCTAGATCCCGCTATGCACACACAAATGAGAAAACTGAGGCACGGAGAGATTAAAGATCCAGGGTCAAATTTTTTGACACATAATTGAGCAAAAGTAAAATAAAAGCATTTTTAAAAGACCCAGAGTCATCCAAGTCTTTCTGATTCCAATTTTAGTGTAGTTCCTATGTGATAAGTCACTATACTTTTTAACCCTGCTATTGACTCTCCTCTTAATCCATCAGTGACCAAACTCCCAGGAGCTCAGGACAGGAACTTTCCCATACATTTGCTAGTCTGTAAGACAAGGCAGATTCTCTGAAAGCTCAAACTCCATCTTGAGGTTGACAGAGGGATGCAGAACTAGACCTTCCCCATTTCTTGAGCTGGACAAGTTTTGGTGGTTTTGTTTATTTCTATAATCTTAGTCTTGCTTAATGAATTGATCCATTACAATGTTGATATATATGAGCATGAATTGCCTCATTCTCTACCACAGTCCCCACATCTCACCGGGCTTGATAATACTTCCATTCATCAAAACAAGCATTATGATTCAAAATTAATGAGCAAGGAAGAAGCAACGTGAATTAATTAATGAGGGAGCATGGACATCATGATGCTGTGGCTTGGAAGGCCAACAATGGGGAAGGAAACAAGCAAAGGGGTAGAGCGTGAAGGACTTACTTGGGTTGAGGGAGAAAAAAATCAGGAAAAAAATCCCAACTTTAATGGAATTTGCCAAGAAAAGGAATAGAGTGAATGAGTAGAAAGTTGGTCCCAGACACAGAAGGATGTGAGTTCAAAACCCATTTCCGGCACATCCAGAAAATTCACTTTAATTCCTGGAGTTCTGGACAAGTTTCTAATGCAAGGAAAGCATTGATCTGTGTTAATAGGAGAAGCAACTTCACAGTTCTATTTTCCCATCTCCCTCCCAAATATTATTAATCTCAGTTATTTCTTAACTATTAAAGACCAAGTTCCATCTCACCCTTGGATGTCTTGGATGCTGTTTTTCTTAATAGAAGAGGAGCCCCTTGAGGGCAGACACACTTCTGGCCAGAGCACTCACTGACTATCATTACCTTTTAAATTGTCAATGCCCCAGGGCAAAATTTTAGCACTCTTTTCTTTCTTGCAGCTCTTTCTATCACCACCCCCTTCCCCCCTTCTCTAGCTAGGGCATCAGCTTGACCACTGTCTTCTCTTTGGGCACCAGTGAGATAAGTTCAATTTGTCAAGCTTTTCCCAAGCACTTAAGGAAATGAAGGGAAGAGAAGGTTAATGTACATAGCTGAGAAATGAGTTATAGAGCATGGGATCTTTGGCCTGAGATTCCCCTAGCTTAATTAGGATGGGCTGGCACAGCTTCCCATGCTAAGTAAGCCTGTTTTAAGTCACCAAGTGGCCAGGCTCCCTGCTAGAGGAGAAATATCCCTTTCATTCTTTTCTTGGCCCTGCCTCCAACCCACACCCTCTTGCTTTTCATTTCAAAGCTGAGACCCCTTCTGTTCTTCTCCCAACATCCAACAATGAGTCAACATTTTTCCCACCTCTCCTGTTCTCAACAGTTTTAAGAAAGTTTATAGCTACTATGTTCATTCAAGGCTCATGTAGGTAAGTAGGTGGCAAAGTAGCTGGAGCACTAAACTGAGAGTAAAGAAGACCTAACTTCAGACCTGACACTTTCTTAGCTATGTGACCAAAGACACATTCGCTTGTCTGCTTCCATGGCACCATCCATAAATTAAGGATAATAAGAGCACCTATTTCCCATGGTTGTTGTGAAATCAAATGAAACAATAATAGTAAATCACTTAGCCCTTGTGCCTGGCACATAGTAGGTGTTACTTATAATTATTGCAAAGAGGTATATACTATAGATCATATTATATTATAATATATAATAATAATATAACACATTTTTCTTATTATAATTGTTGTTCCCTCCATCACCAGGGAAATTTTATCCAAAAGACCTTTGGGTTTATAATATCATTTGAAATTGTCTCTCCATATGGACAATTATGGAGGGATTATTTAAAATATGCCAGTAATTTCCATATGGGTAAGAGATGACTCTGATTCTGTTTGATCTCCATATGTAGGACTGATACCAAAGGAGGGAAGTCAACGGAAGGCATTTTTGAAATAATAAAATATCTAATTTAGCTTTTTCCATGTGAAAGTGGGAGGGCAACAAATAGACACCAAAATGGAACAGATCCATCAGCAGGTTTGTAATAAACTATTTTCATATTTAGCAACAACAAAACTGCCATATTTTTATTCTAACACCCCAGTCCCTGTTATATTATGTATAGAAGTAGCAATGCTGCTACACAAGTTATAAGGAAAATGAACATCTGGATCACAAAAAGTTCCCACAAAAGGAATCCATGACCCAAGAGACAAAGTGTAGGAAGCACTGAGGCGTACATTTTCAGAAACAAAGATCTTAGATGACTAGCACATACATATGTGTATACGTGTGTGTGTGTGTGTGTGTGTGTGTGTGTGTGTGTGTGTGTATATATATATATACATATATATATATATTATATATATATCACTGGGTGTGTGTAGATGGATAGAGAGATAGAGAGATAGAGGAAGAAAAAGAAGAAAAGAGAAACAGACAGATTGATAAATAGATATTATCCAAAAATGTTCAAGAGTGTAATGCTTAAGAAATAATGCAAGCATTTTACCCTCTTTATGAAATCAGTGAGAATGATATTCAGGCATCTTGAGGATATTCTTAACGATGACATGAGACAGGAACAATGTTTTTTGCAAGCTTTTTTTTTTCCTACAGAAGAGTCCATTTCCATAGTCACATAACTCAATTCAAATCAACAAGCATCTATTAAGTATTTACTTTGTTCTAGGCAATGTGCTAGGAGCTAGGGCTATAAAGAGAAAAAAAATGAAACCATCTCTGATATTCTAAGACTTTGTCTCTTAATGAAAATTATCTTTAAAAAATGAAAGAGATACAAGATCTTAAGATGTTTACTGTTTTGTTGTTGAAACATACGGGTGAATCTGAAGATTCTTCTACAACTAGATATCCCCCACATATGTTAAAAAGTATACAATATGTAATAGTAAATGACCTTAGGGATCATTCTGTTTTTTTGAGTCTATTTGTCCACATCAAGGGATGGGGCCTTGACCTGTGATTTTAGGTAAGTTTTAGGGGTGAATTTAGAGGTAAAGTGTACTCTGATGAAGAAACTCCCTGTACTAAGGAAATCAGCACCTCTTTTACAACTTAGTTTAACTTTCTTAGGTTCACATAGTAAGAATATTTCAGAGGCAAGATTAACCTACATCATTCTGATACTCTATTATACTTCTCTCTTTATTTCTCAGTGTTTCTGTCTCTGTTCTGTCATTCTTCTTCTTCTTTTTCTTCTTTGCTTCTTCTTCTTTTTCTTCTTCTTTTCCTCCTCCTCCTCCTCCCCCTATTCCTCCTCCTCCTCTTCCTTACCCTCTTACTCTTCCTCCTCCTCCTCCTCCCCCTATTCCTTCTCCTCCTCCTCCTCCCCCTATTCCTCCTCCTCCTCCTCCCCCTATTCCTCCTCCTCTTCCTCTTCCTCACCCTATTCCTCCTCCTCCTCCTCCTCTTCCTTCTCCTCCTCTTCCTTCCCCTCTTCCTCTTCCTCCTCCTCCTCCCCCTCCTCCTCCTAGTCCTCCTCCTCTTTCTCTTCCTCCTCCTCTTTCTCTTCCTCCTCCTCCTCTTCCTCCTCCTCCTTCTTCTTTTCTTTTTTCTCTTCTCTTCTTTTCTCTTTTTCCACCTTATCCTCTAGATATCTTTTTTTATTCACAATTATTTGCATGTTAAATTGCAATCTCCTTGAGGTCAAAGACAATCTCATCTTTCATCTTGTCTTTCTTTTCATCTCCGTGACTTACTAGATTGTCTGGCATCTAGTAGAAGCTTAATAAATGTTAACTGACTGACTGAGAAGGCAGGATCACTCTCACACCACAGTGAAGCAACAGTGGCAAACTTTCGGGAAGGCATAAAAGTTTAAAGGACACTAACCAGGACCTAGTGCTTGGGAAAAGGGAGGAGTTTTGCTTAGTGAGAGTAATAGCCAAGGGACTGAGTGAGTCATGCACTGTTAACCACAGATCATTAAAAGACTTAGAGAAAGACCACCTGTGTTTTTCAGTACAGGGAGTTTCCTCATCAGAGTACCCTTTACCCGTAAAAGAGATATATTTCAGGCAAATCTTACCTGGGACATATATGGAACAGCTTAACTATTGCTCCTATAGCAACAGCTGTAGAAGACATAGGTTCATGATTATATTCAGTGTTGCTCGACTCAAATAGAAACAAATTTCTACTTAGAAAACTACAAATTAAATTATCTATGTTACATTTATATATTTTGTTAAACATTTTCTCATAGCATTTTAATCTGGTTCACGCTTGAATATGTAGTGCCTAGGCCTGTGCTTTGATCTTTATTGAACTGAATTGAGTTGAATCTCTTTTCATACCCCTATCAAGTGGGATCCTCTATGGTGATACTAATATTCCTTTCTTCCACATATTTAACCCAAATTTTCACCCAGAATAAAGGCCAGAGGGTCTGCTGGAATCTCTGGCCTGATTACTAGAACAGGGGAATGCCAGGCAAAAGAATGGCTTTTCATGAGCAAAATCAGCTGGGTTGGAAGTGGCTTTGGATCTGGTCAACTCCGTGAACTGGTTTGTGACTCTCACTAGCATATTGTTGAGGGCAGTTTCATCCTCCAAGACAGGGACATGAATTGGTGCATTACACATAAGTAATAGAAATTGAGTTTGAAACCTGACGTGGAGTTGGTGATTTATATTACCCATTAGCATTAATGGTGGCAATTTACTCTAATGCAGAAACCTACAGTCTGCCAAGAGACTTTGGCCAAGGGCTTTTTAGGGTCACTCCGGGGGATGCGGACAATGCAAGGACTGTCCTTCTACCTCAGTCCTTTGTTCTCCATTCTCATCTAAAGCTTATCTTTCCCCAAGGGACCACCTAGGTCATGCTAAGCTTCTGTGTGATGGAAATTCCCATCTAGGGAAAGGGGTTACTTGGCCAACCTCTAACACTAGTTAATTTTCTAAGATGTGAAAAACCTTGACTAGCCTGGCAATCATCTTCAAGATCACAGAGTTAAAGCTGCAAAAGTGTTTAGAGATCATCTACTTCAGGGAATCTTAGCCTTTGTTGTATCTTGAGTCTTTTTTGGAAATCTAGAATAATATTTTAGATGCATCAATATATAAAATTCAGAGGAAATCAATAAAATTGAAATATAGGTATCTATAAATACATACATATTTATTTATTTTTTTAAAATCAAATTTACTTACAGATTTCTGGTTAAGAATTCTCAATCTAATCAAACACCTCGGTAAGACTGAGTATTTAAGTGAATCCACTAAAGTCATGTAGATAAAAATGGTTATTTGTGAAGATAGCTTATTTGCCTGAATCATTATAAAGATTCAGTTTAATTCAATTGAGTTACATTGGCTTTAGGGAACACCTATTTTGCTCCACAGAAGCACTTTGTGATGTACAGGGACACTTTGGAGACATGGGTTCAAGTTAAATATTAAAATGCCTCCAAGCTATGTAATTTAATCTTAGATTCCTCAATCAGTAAAATGGACAGTTTCAAGTTGCTTTTTAGAATAGTCGGATTAGTTCACAACTCCACCAACAATTATCATTGTGAAGCCCAAATGAGTTAAGAAATGTAAAATTCTTTGCAAGTAATAAAGTGTTATCTAAATACCAATTATTTTTTGTTATTTTTATTTAACCTTTAAATGTGCCCAGAAAATTTTCTATGAGTCTGAATTCTAGTTATTAATTTGCATTGGTTGAAGGTGTTAGTTCACTGAGAGCGCCATATTGTTGAAATCACAGATCTAAATTTTCTCTCTCCTCTCCTCAATATCAACTATCAATCAATGACACACTAGTTACAGAACTTCACAAAACAATTAAAAATGCTCTCTAGTCTAGAAAATGGTAGAATCTATGAACAAATTCAATCCAGGGATTGCAAATTTATTTGAGGAGTGAGAGAGTGAGAACCATTTATTAACTTGAGGAAGAGTTTCCTGTGCTGAGCCGTGAAGTAAACTAAAGCTTCTAAGAGGCAGATATTAAAAGGGATGGCATCCCTGGCATCTGAAACAGCCTGTACAAAGTCTAAGGAGGATTTGAGTGATTGTAGTGAAAAAGAGTCAAAAAAAGTTGTTTCTGGCCTCAGAGGATAGATAGAAAATCTAAAGGGACCCAAGAGATTTGCCCAGTTTGTCAAACTGTGCCTGCTTAGGTCCCTGTGTTAATGAAGCAGCTGCCAAAAGAGATTTTAAGACACAACTGGCTCCATTTCTGAACCATGAAGCCTTGAAATTTTTAGAGTGGCAGTAAGACACTATGGCAGTACGGAACCTTACTAATTAATCAAAGAGAAAGGGACCATAAACTCTGGAAAAATATGCGACTCACTACAAATGTGCAAGAAAGACTATAAAAATGACTCCTACAAATTAAGACTAAATTTTTTTATTAAAGCTTTTTATTTTCAAAACTTATACATGGATATTTTTTCAACATTGGCCCTTACATAGCTTTGTGTTTCAATTTCCTTCCCTTCTCCCCACCACCTCTCCTAGATGGCAAGTAATCCAATATATGTTAAACATGGCAAAATATGTTAAATCCAATATATGCATTGATATTCATACAAATATCTTGCTGCACAAAAAAAATCAGATCAAAAAGGAAAAAAAATTAGAAAGCAAGCAAAATGTAAGCAAACAACAACAAAATGTGTGAAAATCCTGCGTTGTGATCCACACTCAGTTCCCACAGTCCTCTCTCTGGGTGTAGATGGCTCTCTTCATCACAAGACCATTGGAACTTGTCTGAATCATCTCATTGTTGAAAAGAGTCACATCCATCAGAATTGGTCATCATCATATAATATTGCTGTTTCCACATACAACGATCTCCTGGTTCTACCATTTCATATACCATAACTTATTCAGACATTCTCCAAATGATGGACATCCACTTAGTTTCCAGTTTTCTTGCTACTACAAAAAGGGCTGCCACAAACATTTTTTGCACATGTGGGTCCCTTTCCCTCCTTTAAGATTTCTTTGAGATGTAAGCCCAGTAGAAACACTGCTGGATCATAAGCCTTTGGACATAGTTTCAAATTGCTCTTTAGAATGGTTGGATCAGTTCACAACTTCACCAACAATATATTAAACCAGTTTTTTCACATCCCCTCCAACATTCATAGGACTAGAATTCTCAAGAATAACTAAATACATGTAGGATTTTGCACAAAGAGAATAATTGTGTTACTATTCTAACATGGTCTCAGCCCTGCTGGTTTGATCTTGGCACAAGAATAGAAGAATAAGGTTTTTAAAAGCAAGAAGATGGTGGGGGGTGGGGGGAGAAGGGAAGAATTGTACCTTTGGGGACAAGGCTGCTTCTCTAACTAAAAAGAACCTTTACATTTCTTCAATGCTTTACTCAAGTTACAAACGCTAATGAGTTAAACAGAATCAACGAAGCCCTCTATGGTTTGGGGAAGCAATGGTACCTACTATTTCCTCTGTCATCAAACTTCTCACAAGATATTCTTCAGAATTATCTTCTAAGGAATGAATGATATTGTTTCTTCTATTAACCAAGCTCATTTTAATTAAATCTCCAACTCTTTTTTGTATAACTTTAAATCATCCCAAATAATCTGGGTTTATGTGGTTGTCCATGTGGCCATTCATGAAAAATGGGCTGATCTTACATTGGGCTAATTCCCCAACTAACATGGACTACAAATACATTGTCTTTCACTTAGACTTCTTTGTCTATCTGTCTCTATTTCTCTTTGTCTCTCTGTATCCTCACCCTCTTTGTGCTCTCTCTCTCTCTCTCTCTCTCTCTCTCTCTCTCTCTCTCTCTCTCTCTCTCTCTCTCTCTCTCTCTCTCTCTCTCTCTCTCTCTCTCTCATTGGCTCTCTCTCTCATTGGCTCTCTCTCTCTCTCATTTGCCCACTCTCTTTCCCTCTCTGTCTCTCTGTCTCTCTGTCTCTGTCTCTGTCTCTGTCTCTCTCTCTCTCTCTGTCTCTCTGTCTCTCTCTCTCTCTGTCTCTCTGTCTCTCTCTCTCTCTCTCTCTGTCTGTCTGTCTGTCTCTCTCTCTCTCTCTCTCTGTCTCTCTCTCTCTCTCTGTCTCTCTCTCTCTGTCTCTGTCTCTCTCTCTCTCTCTCTCTCTCTCTCTCTCTCTCTCTCTCTCTCTCTCTCTCTCTCTCTCTCTCTCTCTTTGTCTCTCCCCTTAAGAGTGTCTTAAGTATATTCTTTATAGTGATGAAAAATAATTTGAAATGGCCTTTATAAATCCAAGAAAAAATTCAATACTATATAATAAACTATTCTGGGATGCTAGTATTTTGAATAAAGTATAAATGTCTCAACTTGGCCCAGAAAACCCTCCTTCAGCAGAGTTATCTCTTCAGACTCATTTCAGCTGAGTCCCTTTAAGGCACTCAGTGTTAGAGCCAAACTGGATCACTTGCCACTCTCTTGTCAACGTTCCATCACTTCTCTTTATGCTTTGCAATGAATATTACCCATTTCAGAATGAAACTCCCTTTTCATCCCTGCTCCTTAGAGGCCTTAACTTTCTTCTAGGTTTAGCTCATTCGCCCTTTCCCCCAGGAAGCATTTCTTAATCCCCTCTCTCCTTCCAAAAGTTAACATATAGTTTTTTATGTCTGTCAGTGTTATATCCTTCCCTCCAGTGGAATCTAAACTCCTTGAGGGTGGGGATTATTTCATTTTTCCTTTATATCCTCTGGAGGCTACACATAGTAGGGACCTAATTAATTCTTATGGAATGAAATGCTAATTGAATATCACTTGCCTACCAATCAACCAACCAAGGAAAAATCATTAAGTTCCATTGTGCTGGTCACAAGGATAAAAGTACAAGGGATGAAACAATTCCTGTTATCAAAGAGCTTAATGGGAGAGGTGACAAGTACATACAGGATCTATAGAAAATAAATATACATAAATAAAGACAGTTAATAGTTGAGAGGATGAAGGAAGGTTCCTGTAGAAGGAGGGTCTTGAAGAAGAGGGAGTCTTCAGAAGAAGTCTTTTTAAAAAGCATTTATTGTTTATTTGTTTTTCACTTTTTCTTTTTATATTTTTAGCTCCAAATTTTCTCCCTCCCTTCCATTTTTCCCTCACACACTAAGAAAGATAAATGATACCAACTATATAAGTGAAATAAAGCAAAACATTTCCATATTAGCCATATCAAGCACAAAAAAAGAGAAAGAGAGAGAGAAAACTATAGTTCAATTTCTACTTAGAAATTTTAACTCTTTCTAGAGATAGATAATTTTTTTTGTCAGAAATCCTCTGGAATTGTCCTGAATCATTGAATTGATCAGAATATCCAAGTTTTTCACAGTTGGCCATCATTACAACATTGATGTTACCATACAAAATGATCTTCCCTTTCTTTTCATTTCACTTTCCATCAGTCCATATAAGCCTTGCCATATTTTGGGGAAACTATCTTAATCATTTCTTATAGCATAATAATAGTCCAATAATCATATATTATAATTTTAGTCATATCCCAATTGATGAGCATCTCTTAATTTCCAGCTCTGTGAGCCACCCCCCCCACACACACACACAGATGCATAAACACATATACAAGATGCTATAAATATTTTTGTACATACATATAAATCCATTTCTTTTTCCTTTTATCTTCTTGCAGTACAGACTTAGTAGTTGTGTATTTGGGTCAAAGGGTATGCATAATTTTATAGATACATAGCTATAGATATAGATTCTAATTGATCTCTAGAATGATTGGACCATTTACAACTTCAACAGTTCTTTATTCCCTCCAGCATTTTTCCATTTCTGATAGGTGTGAAGTGGTACTTCAGAGCTATTTCAGTTTACATCTTTCTAATCAATAGTGATTTAGAGCATTTTTCATATGAAAATATATATTTTTGATTTCTTTATCGAAAAACTTCCTTTCATATCTTTTGATCATATATCAAATAAAGAATGGGTCTTATTTTTAAAAATTTGACTCAGTTCCTTTTAAATTTGAGAAAGGTGGTCTTTATCAAAGAAATTTGCTGTAACTTTTTTTGATGTTACTTCACTGTCTGTGATACCTTTGAAGAAAATGTTGTTTCTCTGATTATCTTTTTTAATTAGATCTATTTTTGCTTTTTCTTGGTCTGAGGTCATGGTTTCTCTGCCTTTTTTTTTTTTTTTACTTCAGCTGATGTTTATTAGATACTGCCCCAGCCCTTTATTTTAACACTGCCTTTCTGTTTCATGTGTTTCTTGTAAACAACATATTGTTGGATTCTTGTTTCTAATCCATTCTGCTTTTCATTGCCATTTTGTGAATGAGCTCATCCCATTCACATTCACAATGATTTCTACCCATGTGTTTTCCTTCATCCTTATTTTCTTCTGATATCCTTTTATCTCTCTTTTTAGCCTGTCCTTCCTCAAAAGTCAATATTGTTTGTGACTACTACTTCCCTTAACCTATCCTTGCTATTATCATTTTCAAACACACATACATTTTCACTTCCCATACTCATCCCTTTCCCTTCACATTTCTGTAGGGAGTAAGATAGATTTCTATATTATTCTCCTTTTTAACCAATTTCTAGGACAGTGAGGTCCAAGATTGCCCACACTCTCCCATTTGCCCCTCCAGTATAAAAACTGTTTCTTGCACAGCATTTTTATTTGAAAAAAATTTCCCATTCTAATCCTCCAATGCATCCCTTTTTTCCTTCATTTTTTATCTCAATGCAATCAATTCATACATATATCCTCTGCCCACCTAGACTTCTTTTATCTGTTCTAATACTGAAAAAAGTTCATTTATCATATTCCCATGTGGTAATATTAAACAGTTTAACCTCATGGAATCCTTATAATTTATCTATATTGACCATTTTATGTTTCTCTTGAATGTTATATAAGTTTTCTATTTTATTAGGAATGCTTAGAAGTCCTCTATTTCATTAAATATCCATATGTGTGTGTGTGTGTGTGTGTATGTGTGTATGTGTGTGTGTGTATATATATATATATATATATATATATATATATATATATATATATATATATATATATATATATTATTTATTTATTTATTTGGGGGACCATGAAGGATTATATTAAATTTTGCTGGATAAAAGATTTTTGGTTGCAATCCTAGCTTTTTTGTTTCCCAAGTTATAATATTCTAAGCTTCTACTCTTTAACATGGAAGATGCCAAAGCTTCTTTTAATCCTGATTATAAAGTCATGATATTTGAATTGTGTCTTTCTGGCTATTTGCAATATTTTCTCCTTGTCATGGAGTTCTAGAATTTGGCCATAATATTCTTGGGAATTTTCATTTTTGCTTATTTTTCAGAGATTGGTGATTTTTTCAATTTTTATTTTACCCTCTTGATCTAAGATATCAGAACAGTTTTCCTTAGTATTTCTTGAAATATGAATATTAGACTCATTTATTATTATGACTTTCAGGTAATCCAATAATTCTTAAATTACCTATTCTTGATCTATTTTTCATGTCAGTTGTTTTTTGCAATGAGATAGCTCACTTTTATTTACTATTTTTTGTTTCATTCTTTTAATTTTGTTTTATCATTTCTTGATGTTGCACAGAATCATTAGCTTTCATTTGCCCACTCTAATTTTTAATGAATTATTGATTTTAGTGAGCTTTTGTATCACATTTTTCCATTTGGCTAATTCTACTTTCCAGAAGTTCTCTTTAATTAATTTTTGTGCCTCTTTTACTATTAAGCTAATTTTGTTTTTTTTAAAGATGTTATTTAATTTACTATTTTTTGTTTTTTTATAAAGCTGTTAATTCCCTTTTCATAATTTCTTGCATTGCTCACATTTCTTTTCCCAGTTTTTCCTCTATCACTCTTGTCTTTTTCTTCAACTTTTTCAAGAATTCTTATTAGAATTGTGTCCAATTAGCTTTTGTATAGCTGCTTTTGCATTGTTGTCTTCTTGTGAATTTAGATCCTGGCCTTCCCTTGCCAGTATAGCAGCTTTTGATGGTCAACATTTTTGTTGGTGTTTGCTCATTTTTGCAGCCTATTCCTCAATTATGAATTATAATAAAGTTGGCCTCTGCTCATGTGGGACTAAGGAGGCACTTTACAAAGCTTCAGATTTTTTTTTAATTTGTCCTGCTGTTTGCAGATATTGTGCTGGAGAGTCTGCAAGTTTTCTGTAATTATAAAGATTGTAGATCTTGTGATCATTGCTCTCCTGGTCTATTCTCTGGTCTTTACCCAGAAAAAAGGTCCTGATTTTCTTCAAAGATAGCACTCCTTTCCATCCCAGAATTACCAGGTCCCCTGCTCTCCTGAAACCACAAGCACTAGTATTTCTCTCTACCCTGAAACTGTAACCAAGAATGTCATATGGGAAATAAAGTTGCCAGTAAGCATCCGCAAACCCAATGACAACAGAGTCTTGTGTGATATCTTTATAACCAGTTCCCAACTCCCTTACCAAGGCTGGATTGAGAGCTCTTGAAGATGCTGGTACTACTGTGGTCACCTACAAGGCCCATCACTGGTACTGTTGCTTCATGTGCTCCAGGCTAGTGTCCTCTGTGGTATTAGAGATCTATCATGAAGATCTCCTAAATTATTTTAGGATTTTCTTACTCCAACTTGTTGGCTCTGTCCAAAATTTGATTTGAGGAATTTTGTGGAGAGGATGGGGTTGTTGTCTGTATTACACCATCCCAGCTTTGCCCTCAAGAAAGGGACTCTACAAGGCAAAGGTAAAAAGAGAGTGATTTTCAGAAAGAAACCCATTTCTCCACTCAAGGACCAGAGCAGAGAGGCTAAAATGGGAGTTGAAACAGCAGGGAAGATAAAAAGTATAGTATGAGAAACAGAGAAATTGATCTGGCTGGATAAGAGTGATGAAAGAGAAGCCATGTTCAATGAAGAGAGCCAAGTCACTTCTCTACCTTCATTCAAGAAGCTGTGCAATGTTAGTGAAATCCAGTTAGATTTTGTGTCCAGCCAAATGAACTGCTCAGATTTTCAACTACTCTGTAGTGAGAAAGCCCCAAATGTCTCTTTCAAAGTGTTTTTTCCTCTCCATACCTCTTGGTATCATGGGGGGAAATTCAATCCATATATTTCTGGTTCATTTACACTTAACTCATCAGAACACCATGCTGGAAGAGCTCTTTGCTGTCCAAGAGGCCTTATGGGCCTCATTCATATGCGTCTTTCCTTTGAACCAGGAAGTTCAGGGAAGCCAGAAAAAACAGAATTCATCCCTTTAAGAGGGTCCTTTTTCTTTCCAATTGGAAATTTAAGAACTTCTTCAAATGTGGGAGACTCTAAATTTGGCAGCCCATTGAAGGTTGCTGGGAGATAGCTTTTGCCTTGTTTTGCACTCTTCCCAAAAGAGCACTCTGATCATTGATCCCTTCCCAGCCCCCAGCCAAAGGATGTGTTACTTTCTGAGAAATAATGTTTGTGAAATTAAAAAAAAAAATA
The DNA here is from genome assembly GCF_048593235.1 of Sminthopsis crassicaudata. Taxonomy (NCBI): domain Eukaryota; kingdom Metazoa; phylum Chordata; class Mammalia; order Dasyuromorphia; family Dasyuridae; genus Sminthopsis; species Sminthopsis crassicaudata. The sequence continues at coordinate 15,631,895 of NC_133620.1, read as the reverse complement.
GATGCTTCATTCCTCAGGAAAAAGCCCCATGATTTGGATTTCAGACATTTCAGGCTACATCTGGAATATTGTTCTCATTTCTGGACACCTCAGGTTGAAAAGGACATTGGTAAGCTTAAAAAATTAAACAGATCAATCACTATGATCAAAAACTGTAGGCTCATGTGCTTTGACAATCTGTTGAATGAAATAAAGATAATTCTGAAAAAGAAAAGACTGGATGGTGGAATATAAAGGCCCTCTTCCAGAATTTAATAGGCTATCTCACATGAAAAAAGAATTATATTTGTCTTATTTACCCTCCAAAAAAGAAGAATTGGGACTAGTGGATAGAAGTAACATAGAAGTAAATTTAAACTTGATGCCCATCAAAGTTGTCTACCAGCTAAAGTTACATAGATGAGAGATTAGCTCAGATGGTGGTGGTTCAATAAATAGATACAATAGATAGTGGTACAATGAATAGTGCCCTGGATGTAGAATCAGAAAAAAAAACCTCAATTCAAATCTAGCCCAAGAAAATAATCGGGTGACCCTAGACAAGTTACTTTACCTTTGTCTTCACAGATCCTTCTTCTGTCAAATGGGGCTAAAAATAACAGATACTTCCCAAGATTATAGTGAAGATGTAATGGTATCACATTTATAAAACACTTTGCCAACCTTAAAACACTGTATAAGCTAAATGATGGTGATGATGATGGTAGAGAGTTCTACTTCAGTGGAGAAGAAATTGGAATGGCAATTCCCTATTAGATTCCATTGATAATTTATTTTTTTTTTCTTTTATCATTTGAAACATTGGCCACCAAGGCCACTTCCAACTCACAAATACTTAAATTCTTTGATAAAACAAGTCATTTAAATTAAATTACCCCATTTTGAATTATAATAAGTCACCTTGGATAGAACTATCTTCTTCCAATATAATCCGTCTTGGAATCTAGTGTGCCCCTAATGTGATAGTTGATTGTATTAGCTGGATGGCATCCTTGGTATCTGCTTTTGTCTCAAGGAGCATCTCTTTGGTGATGAAAGAACCAGGACTATTCATGATTTTGGATGGTAAATGAAAATAGAAACAGTGATGAGACAGAGTGAATGACATGAAAGATTCCAAATTGAACATTAATTCTAGACATTTAACTTTAATACTATGTATCTAGAAAGGGATTCTAAATATCATTGGAATAAAGATGCATTTTATTGGGTGTATCATAGAATATTAGATTTATATAGAGCAAGAAAAAAATGTAGAAGTCATCCAGTTCAACTTGATCATTTTCACAGATGAAGAAATTGAGTTCTGGAGAGACTGAGTGAATTGTAAAAAGTCATATACCACAGCTGGGATTGGATCCCAAGCCTTCTAATTCAAAAACGCTAGCACTTTCCATAGTAATATGCGGCCTCTCCATTTCCTACAGAAGATCTCAAATATACGTGATTTTATCAGCGTGGTGAGCTTCTTTACTAATCCAGATCTGAGTGGGGAACTTCCCCAAAGTTCTAAAACCATCATATCCCTGTAACCAACCTCATGATGGGAAATAGGTTCATTGGATCTCTGAAAATAAATGCAGAATTTATTACTGGTCCTAACACAAAAGCTTAATCATCTTTGAGGTATTGGTGTAGCTAGCAGAAATCCAGGGTATCTCCCTGGTGTTATAATGTCCAAGAGCAATATTCGTGGAAAAAGTCTTATTCCTATTCTTTTGGAGAATATTTAATGGATACAATGTTTCTATGGTTATTTGAACTGATTGATGGAGAAATTTTCTTTAATGGAACAGTGCCTTCTCATCATATGTGATTTTTAGTCATATCCTCTCATAAGTCTTCCATATAGATTAGGAAGCCAATTAACATGCTGAATGTCTTCCTTTAGGTCTTTTAACATTGAACAGATGCCATGTAACAGTCAAACTATTGACCTATTTTCTTCCCTTGCTCTCTAGATAGGACTCGCCTACATCCTTTTCCAACAGATGTAAGCTTTGATATCATGCACTTCATCCAAGTCATCACTGATAATATGCTATCATCTGCTTATGACCATAATATGAATCTCCATTACCCTCTGCATCACTTACAATTTGGCTTCTTTTAAGATAATAGTGTTCATGATTTGCAGTCTGGAAAAATATCAGGGGAATATTACATTTTTAACTGAGGGTTTGACTGCAACAAAGTATTATTAAACCTAAGTAGAATGTAAGATTTGTATTCAATCACAGTTTAGCTAGGATGAGGGGGTCAGGAATTTATCTCTGGGCACCAAAATTTAGAGGGCATGGAAATTTAATACCTACACTTTTTCAGAAACTCTTTCTGATAGCACCAAGATAAAAAGATTAGGCAGTTGAACTAGGCACTTATCAGCATATTCTTATGGTTAAGTAAATATCATATAAATAAAATAATAATACCTCATCTTTAGAAAACACATTAAGATTTATGTTATTTTTATAAATGTTATGGTACTCATCTTTGAGTCTGTTTAATTTAATTTTTCTTCTTTATTCAATTGAATTTGTCTTAATTTTTTCTGATTTTATTTTCACATTTTGAATTACAAAATTGATTCAAGAAGGCATTTCACAATGTTTACTCAGTGTCAAAATTACTAATTATGTGTGGTTTATTTACTATATTGTTCCTATTTTCTGAGAAGTTATTGGTGGGAGCATGTCCAGAATGTTTTTAAATTATTCCTAAAAGAAAGCTATATTAATCAAATTAAAATTTGACATGTTACAAGACAAACTCTTTTGGAGCTCTTACACTTGGATTGTTCCTGTGATACTATTTTTGTCTGGTTTTTTTGTCTGCTCATATTCCTAATTCTCTCTCTTGACTGAGCTCTTTATTCAGCATCAGCATTCCCAACATTTCCATTCTGGTTTCTCCTCAGATTTTCTTTATCTACAATGGTTATTAAATTTTGCCTTCATATTGGATCTACAATCTATATTTTTTCTGATCCAGTTGTTCTCTCTATTTCCATCTTCATGGTGAAAAGGGGCTCATCAGTTAATCTCAAGATCATAACCAAGCCTTTCCAGAGTAAAAGTAGATAATAGTTGGTCTTACTGCCACTTATCAGTAAGATGTGACAATTTTGTATCAAAGAAGAACATTCATTCATTCAATAACTATATATATATATATATATATATATATATATACATATATATATATATATATATACATAAACCACTTATAACATGCAAAGTATATTGCTAAAGACTGAGAATATAAAGATAAATAAGGATGTAGTCTTCTCTTTTAAAAAAAAATATAGCTTTTCATTTTGAAAAGATATGCAAGGATAGTTTTCAACATTTACCCTTGCAAAGCCTTGTGTTCCAAATTTTTTTCTTTCTCTCTTCCTCCACCCCTTTTCCCTAGACAGCAAACAATCCAATATATGTTAAACATGTGCAATTCTCCTATACATATTCATGCTATGCAAGAAAAATCAGATCAAAAAGTAAAAATGAGAAAGAAAACAAAAAGTAAGCAAACAACAACAAAGTAATCAGCATTCAGTCCTCAGAGTGCTCTCTCTCTCTCTCTCTGGATGAAAATGGTTCTCTCTATCACAAGTTTATTGAAATTGGCCTGAATGAACTCATTGTTGAAAAGACCCATGTCCATTAGAGTTGATCATCACAGAATCTTGCTGTTGCTGTGTACATTGTTCTCTTGGTTCTACTCACTTTACTCAGCATCCGTTCAGATAAGTTTCTCCAGGCCTTTCTGAAATCATCTTGCTGATTGTTTTTATAGAACAGTAATATTCCATAACTTTCATATATCATAACGTATTCAGCCATTCTCCAACTCATGGGCATCCATTCAGTTTCCAGTTCCTTGGAACCACTACAAAAAAGGGCTGCTACAAGTATTTCTTTACATATGAGTCCTTTTCCCTTTTCTATGATCTCTTTGGGTACAGGCTAAGGAGAGACACTGCTGGATCAAAGGGGATATGCAGTCCAATAGCCTTTTGCGCATAGTCCCAAATCCTTCTCCAGAATGGTGGGATAACTTTACAACTCCACCAACAATGTATTATTGTCCCAGTTTTCTCACATCCCCTCCAATATTTAGCATTATTTTTTTTATCATCTTAACCAATCTGAGAGATATGTAGTGGTACTTCAGAATTGTTTTAATTTGCATTTCTCTGATCAATAGTGATTTAGAGCATTTTTTCATATGACTAGAGGATGGTTTTAATTTCTTCATCTGAAAATTGTCAATTATATCATTTGACCATTTATCAATTGGAGAATGGCTTGCATTCTTAAAATTTGAATCAATTCTCTATATATTTTATAAATGAGATCCTTATAAGAACCCCTGAATATAAATTTTCTCCCAGTTTTCTGCTTCCATTCTAATCTTGTCTGCATTAGTTTATACAAAAACGTCTTAACTCAATATAATCAAAAGTACCTATTTTGCAATTCATAATGTATTCTAGTTCTTCTTTGGTCATAAATGTCCTCTTCCACAGATCTGAGAAGCATATTATCCTTTGTTATTCTAATATGCTTATTGTATCACTCTTTATGTCTAAATTATGAGCTCATTTCAACTTTGTCTTGGTACGGAGTGTTAGGTTTTGGTCAATGCTTAGTTTCTGCCATACTACTTTCCAATTTTCCCAGAAATTTTTATCAAATAGTGAGTTTTTATCCCAGAAGCTGGGGTCTTTGGATTTGTCAAACACTACATTATTATACTCATTGATAGTCTTCTTTCTATAAACTAATATTTTGACAGGAGAACTATCATGAAGCCAGATAAGTAAAATGTAGAATGGGGGAATAATCAACCAAACAATATGCAGATATTTATTAGGTGCTTTCTATACTTCAGGCATTCTGCTAGGTGATGAGGAATATAAATATAAAGAATTAAACAATTACTTACAGATCTTTGTATAAAACTATATAGAAAAAGGGCAAGTTGGTAGAGAGAAGAATGCTTTGCACTGAGCATGTCTGGGAAAGATTCATAGAACTGGTGGTATTTAAACCTTGAAGAAAATGAATGATTCTGGCAAGAAGAAAAGAGGGTGTTCACTCAGGCAGTAGAAGAATTTGAATATTAAGAAGAAGCAGAAAATTCTTCATGTACAAGAGCATATACCAGTTAGATTAGCCCAGACCTAAAACATTCTAAACAAGTAATATCCAGTTTCTGGTTGAACATTTCCAAGAAGAACATCTCACCTCCCATTTTGGCAGCCGCTTTAGGACAACTTTAATAAAGATATTTTTTTCTCCTATCATCTCAAATTCCTCAAAAGTGCTGAAAAAGAAATGCTACCTCTAGCAGTTTAGCCAGTGAGTTAGTTTGGATGGAATAGAGAATGTTCATTAATGCTAGAAGGGTAAGTGAGGGGTAGAATGGAGGTCCTTAAACATCAAACTGAGGAGTATGTTTCATATCTTTGAGGTTGCAGGGAGCCACTAAAGGTTTTGGAGGGAGAGTAATGAATAGTGGAGGGACAGCATTGTCCAATATGCTTTAAGAGTATTATTTTGGCAGCTTTTAAAAAGCATGAATTTGGAAAATGGAGCCCAAGTGGGAAGTTATATTCCATGCATTACAGTAGTTGTATTTAAATTGGGGGGGGGCAGACTTTCAAGTGGAATGAAGGGAGCAGTAGGAAACAGCCTGAACTTTGCCTGCTTCTCATCAATAATAGTCAAAGAAAAGCTAATATTTATTTTTTAAGTTGGGCACCAAGATCTCTGTGGCATTAGACTCAAAGTGCTGAGACTTAGAGAATTTTGTGTTCCCTCTGGCCCTGGCTCTTGGTGCTCTAGAGACCATTCCTTCAAACATTTGGATGTTATCCATGAGCTGGCCAGATGGTGCTCTCAAAATCATAGTAATTGCACTTTCAAGATTAATACTCAAGCAATGCATCTGATCTCAAGGTTACAGATGGTGGAAAATCATTTCAGAATTGCATGGTCATTTCTTGATGCTGATAAAGAAATGGCAGTTCTTCCAAGTTTGTTCTAAGAAGCTCAGACCCCTAAATCTATAGGTATAAGGATCAGACTTTTGGTTTCACTGGAATAGGGAACTCCAAAGTAAAGAAATTCCTTCTGCTCGTGCAACTCAATCTCCTTCTCTGAAATTCATAGTTTTAGAGCCCTCAGATATCAGGTGACATCCAAAATCACATAGCCTATATATATATATATATATATATATATATATATATATATATATATATATGTATATGTATATGTATATGTATATGTATATGTATATGTATATATGTATGTATATATATATGTATATGTATATATATGCACACATATATTTGTGTATATATACATATATATATATGTATATACATATATATGTATATATATATGTATATACATATATATATATATATATATATCTCCAAATTGTGGTTCTATTGCTAATTAGAAGCAGCTACTTAATATGTTTAAAGCACTAGGCCTGAAGGCAGGAAGCCCTGAGTAAAACTTACCAGCTATGTGACCATAAGAAACTCATTTAAGTATTGTATGCTTCTGTTTCTTCAACTGTAAAATAAAAAATAGTATTTTACTTTACCTGATTGCTTTCAAGAAGATGGTCTTACTTAGTTTACTATCAGTAGCTTAGCTACTTCCCAATAAATTCTGGGTACACATCAAGACATCTATATCACAGTAAACAATAAGTTATAATAGTGGGAGTTATATGGATCAGAATGGACCAAAAATACATGTTGTTAGATTGGGTGAGAAATGAGCTATCAGCTCAACTAAGTTTTCTTAGTCAGAGGGGAAATCTCCTTAGGGAATCTCAGGGACAAAATAAAAGCTTTGTTCCTAAGGGTCTGCAACTCCAGGTAAGTCTCTTGACCAATAATCAAAGGTGGTAATATATAAAGTCTTATTTCTTTCCTTAGTGCAATGGATGACTCAGAATCTTCTCAAATATGACTAGAACCAAAGGCTACCTGTCTATAAAGATTGTTTTCTATCTATTAAATTTCACTGGCTTTTGCTACCATATTAGTTATGTAGTCTCTGTGAGTTCAGAGAAGAATCATCATGATGAGGATGACAATGTTAATAATAAAACAAAAATAACACAATAATAAGACCCATTTCCAAAATACCATAAGTTTAGCAAAGTGCTCACAACAATCCTATGAGGTAAGTGACCCAAGACCTAGGAATCCCATTTTAAAGATGAGGAAATAGAGGCCCTGAAAGTTTCAATTATCCATGGTTAAAAAAAAAAAAAAAAAAAACACTATAGTGCTGAAAATAAAGTCTGAATTCAAGAATTCTGACTCTTTAGTCTAATTCTCTATCTATAAAGTCATATTTCTTATAAAGAAAAACAAATAACTACACAATAAAGATAGCAATATTTTTACTAAAAGTAACAGTAATATTTATGTTATGTATTGTAATAACATTAATGATATTATTAATTCTAATGGTAATAGATACTTTTGGAGAGTCATAATGCCATGAAGTTGCTGCTAGGATATTTTTAAGGAAGTGTGAGAAATAATTCAGCTGAACCCAGGAGAGGTGAAGTTAAAAGTCCATCTAATTACACAACTGCAGAAGTGAGTATCCCATAAAACAGGTACACTTGAAGCACAAAATCACAGTCTTTTACTCCTTATCCTAAAATGCAAGTCCCTCCCCTATTTCCCCCATTGGTTGGGTAATCAAATGGTATAAGCCTATCCAGAGCACTTAATCCCTCTAGATGAGTGTGACTTACCAACCTGATTACATCATTACATCTTCTCTTGGCATTCACCTTATTTGGACTTAGTTCAGGCCTTTCCCTGACTCCCTATGGGATGGATACATATCAGGATGTACCTAGAGGTTACAGACTATCTAGAGTGTTTAATCCCCCATCACAGTCTCCACCTGTGATTACATCATTACATTTTTCTCTCCTATCCCCCAGTGTAAATCTCTTCCACTGATAAGTGAGTTTCCACCTTTGTGTTTCTTATTCTGTTTCTACCTTTGATTGCATTTTCCTTTCCTAAGTTTTTATTTCCTCATTGCACTTTCTTAGGTTGTTTTTTGTTGTTGTTGTTGTTGTTTTTTGTTTGTTTGTTTTTTTAAGGTTCTTAATTGTGGAAATTAATCCCTCATTCAATTCTCACAGAAGGATCCCAAAATCAAATTTTTCTTGGGTATGATTATAGAGAATAAGAGTAGGAACATACTGTTAATATCACTAACTATAACATCAAAGAGAGGGGGCTGTGCATGCTTAGCTACCTGTAATATAGCATATATTTTCAAAACTCATTATATGAAAAAGAGACTGAAGATCTGCTTAGTCCCAGAGAGCAGAATAGGGAATTGTCAATACAAGAAAGCAAAAAGAAAAAAAAATTATTTGGGTTCAACCTGAAGAAAACAACCAGAAACTTCCTAACAAAGATGCAATGTTCTGCCTCTACTAGATATAGCTTTACTAAGGCTGTGATGATAGAGAAGCTGAACATCAATTGATCACTTTTGATGTCCTTTCTAAATGTGTGATTCTGAAATTCTCTGATTCTGTGACATAGTGAGAACAGCTTCCAATCCCACCTCTGACTCTTACCAGTTGAACAACTATGCTCAAATTATTTAAACTCTTTAAAAACTTAATTGATTTCTTCTTCAATGCCTACCTCTGTGGGTAGCTGTTAAGATAGTTGTTGGTGAGAACAAAAAGGGTTGGATTTTTAGGGTGCTTTTTGTTTTTGTATTGCTATTATTTGTATTTACAATGCTTAGCACAGTGTCTGGTCCAAGTGTTTGCTTAATAAATACTTACTAACTGATTGACTGATAGGATCAACTGAGATAAGGTAGATTAAGCATTTTGCAAACCATCTTGTTCAGTCCTCTCAGTCATGAATAGGAATCAAGGAATCAAACAGAAAGACATTTCCTGTGCTCAAAGAGTTTACAATTGGGTGAGAGAGAAGACAAGGTGGCAGAGAGTAAGACAGGTCTTTGCCTAAGCTCTTCCTAGCTTCCCTCAGGTCAACATCAGATAAAGCTTCTGAACTGGTTTTGGAGTGGTGGAACACACAAATATTTAGAATTTAACAGATTTGCAGCAGAAGACATTTTGGAAGAACTTCATAAAAGGTTTCTTTCAATCAGGCATGGGGAGGGAGAGAAGTAGCCAAGCATAGGTACAGCTCAGGGAATCAGGGATATATATGGTGATTGTGCATGTGGGAAATCTACCAGGAGACTCAGCCAAAATACAGTAGCATTAGCTACTCTGACCTGGTTCAGAAGCCATCCAGCAGAACTATAAAAGGCAAATAGTAAGTCCCTGAACCCCAGAGTAATACAAGACTTGACCATGCTCACCCAACACAAAAAAGACATCCATAGCACCAGCCCCATGGCAGCCTAAAACCACTATCACCTATAGAGGAGGCTTGGGACAATCTCCCTTTGCCCTAAGCACAGAACTCAACCTTTTAAAAATTAGCAAAAAAGCAAAAAGATCTCTGATCATGGATAGCTTTTATGGAGACAGAGAAGAATAGATCTGAAACCCTAAAGACACTAAAGGCACATCATCTCCAGAAGAAGGCCCAAAGGGTGATAGGAGTTGGTCTCCAACTCATAAGGTTCTCTTGGAAAAATTTAAAAAAGATCTTAAAAGAGAGTTAAAAGAAAAATAGGGAAAATAAATGAGAATTTTACAGGAGAGTTTGGAAAAGGAAACACAGAAATTATCTGAAGAAAACTCCTTTATAATAGATATAGAGAAATGAGAAAAGTATATAGTTCCTTATAAAATAGATTTGATAAAATTGAAAGACACCAACTCATTGAAAAGCAGAATTTGTGAAATGGGGAAAAAAAAAAAAAAAAAAAAACTAAGGAACAAAATAATTCATTTAAATGTTTAATTGGCCAAAAGGAAAAGGAGATAAAAAGCTAATTGAAGAAAATAATTCACTAAAATTAAAATTAAACAAATAGAAGTGAATGACTTAATTAGACATCAAGAATCAGTCATACAAAACCAAAAAATGAAAGGAAATAGAAGAAATGTAAAATACCTCATTGGAAAAACAACTAACCTGGAAAATAGATATAAGAATCATTGGACTTCCTGAAAGCCATGATTTAAAAAAAAAAAAAAAAAAAAAAAAAAAAAAGACTAGATATCTTTCAGGAAATCATCAAGGAAAACTACTCTGATTTCTTAGAACAAGAGGATAAAATAGTCATTGAAAGAATTCACTGATCACCTCTGAAAGAGACCCCAAAATGAAAAATCCAAGGAAGACAAATATGCAAGTAGTCAGAAAGAATTTTTTTTTTCTTTTTGAAATATCGAGGAGACATAATCAGGATTTCCGAGGATCTAGTATCTCCCACTTTAAGAATCAAATGACCTGGAATATGATATTCCAAAGGGTAAAGGAATTTGAATTGCAGCCAAGATTCAAGTATTGAGCAAAATTAAGCATTATCTCTTAGGAGAAAAGATGGACATTCAATAAAACAGGTGAATTTCATTTATTTCTGATGAAAAGTCCAGAACTGAACAGAAAATTTAATCTTATAATACAGAACTCAAGAGAAGCATAAAAAGGTAAAAAGGAAAGGGAAAAAAATAACTCATCTAATGAGGGAAAGACAACAGATAAAAGAAATTAAAAAAAAAAAAGATATCAGGAGAACAAAGTAGCCTTCAGGAGGAGCATAAGGAAAAAGAATCCTGGAGTATGAGAATTAAGATTCAGAGAGGAAGGAAAGAATACATAAAAAAGAATAAACTAATAAAATAATGAATAAATTAAACAATAGATAATTTAATTGGCATAGGTAGGCACTTCCTGTAAAATAGAGATTCCTGTGATATAGCTGATGTAGCCACAAAGGATTTAATTTGTAAGCACCAGTTGATGGTAGGCAACAAATATTGGGGTTCAGTCATAATGATGAGGTATGAGAAAATAGCAATTTCTGAGAAACCCTAAGGTTAGCCAGCCTTGGGAGTACCACAAACAGAGCTGGGCAATATGATGAGCTATAGAACTCAATAATGGAACTAATACTACCTCTAAACCATAAAATTGTACATCTAAACCATAAAATTAGCATTGTTTCTCTTTCCTGCAAAATTATCTCATTAATTCTGCCTCTTTGCTAAAGGAAATTTAGCCCTTTGTCAGACTGCATAATAAATCTTTGCTCTTTAACTTGGAGACCCACATATGAGGGGGGCCCTAATCTAATTGGGGTATCTTTCTCCTCAACAACGTGAAGAATTCACAATGGCCATTTTCTTTGGCAAAAGATAGATTTATTTAGAAGAAGTTACACAAAAGTATTACTATGATTATGGAGACATGTATTATTTTACATATGCACTTTGCAGTTTTGTAATTAAAACTTTTAACTTCACCTAATAGTTATTTCTCACATTTCCTAGCCCAAACTCTCCCTTGGAGATAGTTGAAGGAAAGAGCAAACTCCCAAATATGTCCCTCCTACTGATCCTCACAAAAATGAACATCTCAACTTCCCTTGGAGAGAGAGGCGTGTAAATCAGAAGTCACCCCACAAGCAAACAGGCTTTTTATTAGACTAAAACTATACAGAAAAAAATCCAAAAGTTTTATTGCAATCTAACTCCATGATTAACCTTGTGTATTAGAGAAAGAAATCTGAAAATTTAGGAATTGGATCTCAGTCATCAGGTAAGAGTCAGAGCAAAGTTAGTTCATCCTTTAAAGGTTTCGGTT